>NC_089784.1:21563003-21583003 GCF_040412425.1 Macrobrachium rosenbergii | reverse complement strand
ACCTGCAGTTTCCCTTAAACAGGTCTTTTTCTGATACTGCTTACTGTTGTCATACTTTACTTAATTAAAGAATGTTACTATAATACTTCAGAGGTCATCGCTGTTCTTATGTTTTAATATTTTCATCCCCAACTGCCATCACTATCGTTGTTTTATCTCCTTCGTATGTGTGAACTTTGTAGACATAGGCCTACGACTGTTATAAGTTGCACCATTAGTCTTATTAACATCAACAAATACGACTTTTGTAAAGATTTGCTTGCACATTATTATTAATCAGATTTTTGAATGACTAATCCTATGTATATTGTGAACTAGTGAAACTTAATATAAAATATACTGAACTAGACTAACAGATTTCACGTCTATTTTTGTAATACATGGAATATAATCGCACACGCACGCACGCACACACACACACACACACACACACACACACACACACACACACACATATATATATATATATATATATATATATATATATATATATATATATAATGCCGTTATCATGTGTAATTTCTCATCTCTTTCATTGCTACTTAGGCCTATCATTCTGATGCCTCTTATGAAATTAAATGAATATATAACGCCTATTTTTGTATTTCTCATTATCTAAGTGTTTCTAAAGAATTAAAATTAGCAAGAATTTTAACATCAATTCAATTAATGCTAAATGTCTGCAGTGAAGAGGACTACCCTGCTCATCAGTGGAGAATGTCTCCCCTTCACTGCAAAAGATGACTCTTACAGAAATCATCGGCCACTGGATTATATTATAATGCAAACCCTAGCCTCTATTCTTTGTGTTTTGCTGATATGAAGTGTTTCTTGGCAGGAGTATGATTAAAATTTAATATCTTGGTCTCATATAGCCTGTTACGGATGGTTTGAGCAGCAACTTGAAGGAAAAGCGTAATGTTCTCTCTTTATAGCAACACTGGTTGTCAGGGGAGTTAGGCTGAGCTCCTTCAGTGATCATCCGATGATGATCCTTAACAGTGGTGCAACAATGGGGTCGTCCTCCACTTTTTGCAACGAATTTATCATATTTCCTCGTTCACTCTGTTGTTGTATCCCTCTATACATGGTTGTTTTATTTATGCTAAGCTGCCGAGCAATATCTACAATAGAGACATTAGTCTTATGCACGGTAATTATTGTGGTGGGGCTGAGTCTGTTCCCCATCTTATCGGTGCAAGTGACGCGACAGTTTAGTTTAACTTTCCTGCCCGAATGTGGAGTTACACGATAACATACGACGTTATGAGATTTTTTCATTTTTGTTTTTGACCAATAATGGTTGAATTTTTTAATTCTTTATTTATATATAATTTCACTGATGATTATTCAATATTATTTTATTAGTCAATAAGCTTTTATCTGGATTCGAAATACAGTTTCTTCATTGACTCTTTTGCCCAGTCATCTGAAGTGAAATTTTTCAAAATGTTTCGTCATTTTTCGTACGTTGAATTTTTCACTCACCATTCTTTTTTATATTGTTAACCGTATGCTTAATAACCAAAGTCGAATAAGAAAATTACATTTCCTTGTAAATATCAAAAGAACAAATTACTGTTAGGTGAATGAAAACTTCTGGAACATGTTGCAAAACATTTTTGAGTGACTGTACATACTTATACTGTGTTTGCGTATAAACAATATGTACAGGTTTATATGTATATATACATATGTGTATATATATATATATATATATATATATATATATATATATATATATATATATATATATATATATATATATATATATATATATATATATATATATGGAGAGAGAGAGAGGAATTGTATATATATTTATATGTATAATATCAGTTTAGCCATATCAGTTCAGCAGGTGTCTCCTCCTCCTAATGAGACTCTTATCGATAAAGTGGGATTAATAACAGATAGTTTATATTGGTTCAACTCTTATCAGTTATACAGCCGTTGATGAGTCACGCAGTGGGTCTCCCTCGTATCAGTTTGGAGCCTTGGCACCTTTTACCCTACTACATAATTTTTTTTATATATGCATGTTATTTTCCTCAGCAAAAATATAAAATAAATATAATAATAATAATAATAATAATAATAATAATAGTAATAATAATAATAATTGAGGACGCCAAATGACACCCTTTCTTGAGGACGCCAAATGTTCAGGATGCCAGGACGCCAAATGGCACCTTTTACACTACTAACAAATGTTCAGGATGCAAAATGGCACCTTTTACCCTGCTACATAATTTTTTTTATATATGCATGTTATTTTCTTCAGCAAAAATATAGAAATAAAATAAATAATAATAATAATAATAATTGAGGGCGCCAAATGACACCCTTTCTTGAGGACGCCAAATGTTCAGGATGCCAAATGGCACCTTTTACCCTACTAACAAATGTTCAGGACGCAAAATGGCACCTTTTACCCTGCTACATAATTCTTTTTATATATGCATGTTATTTTCTTCAGCAAAAAATATAAAAATAAAATAAATAATAATAATAATAGTAATAATAATTGAGGACGCCAAATGACACCCTTTCTTGAGGATGCCAAATGTTCAGGACACCAAATGGTGCCTTGTACCCTACTTACTACATAATTTTTTTTATATATGCATGTTATTTTCTTCAGCAAAAATATAAAAATAAAATAAATAATAATAATAATAATTGAGGACGCCAAATGACACCCTTTCTTGAGGACGCCAAATGTTCAGGACGCCAAATGGCACCTTTTACCCTACTTATATATATATATATATGTATATATATATATATATATATATATATATATATATATATATATATATATATATATATATATATATATATATACACATATATATATATATATATATATATATATTTATATATATATATATATATATATATATATATATATATATATATATATATATATATATTGCCATTGCCCTCGAGGAAAGGAACGCAGAAAGTGCTGCCAAATTCCTCTTCTAAGTGTTGAATGAATGTTGAGTCATCTGTGCAACAAACTTCCTTAGCATCTGCTTCATATACTCTCACATACTACTATTAGGTGCGTGTGAATCTCCTCCTTATGATCCCTGCCCTATTCATTTAAATATGTAGCCGATTCATGCGTCTGCTATTATGAAGGCCCTTTCTTTTTAACACCTCTTTCAAATGTAACTAGGCATTCTTGCTTTTCCATACATTTTTTAAGCTCTTCCCATTTCTTTCTGTATATAACAAAACTCAAAACATTCTGATCGATTCTTTCACCTACGTTGACCTTTTCCTACTTTTCTCTCTTAAGCAATCTACTTGTACATTCATTTTCATAATGGAGAGTTGGTTCAACAATCCATTAAATCATTCAAGTTTTTTTATCCACAGTATTATTTGCCTCCCGTAAATTCTTGGAGGCGTTGCTTTCTTCTGTGCTTCGCTCATTTTGAGACATACATCTCTCTTCCTACCATTATCATTTATAGTTATTCCAAGATTCCTGTACATATCTAAAATGTTTATTCGTCCGCTGTCCGTACAAGCATTTGTTGTTCCGTTTTCCTAACTTTCGTTCACCCATCAGAAATTTGTCTTGTTGGCGCCCTGATTCAATTCTCTTCTTTTACAAACACTCCCAGACTCTCACCAGTTCCTTCGTATTTTCTTCACCATCACCAACCAGCAATGTATCACTTGAAAACGTCGAACCCTTTCGTTTTGCAAAGTCTGTACATGCATTTGTTGATTGTTTTGTTGGATCTGGTCAAGATTAGCGAACCCACTCGCACCAGGGTTCGCTATTCTTCACAAGAAGATTACTGGGTTCGTTATTCTTTACATGGGAATCATCCGGTTCGATGTTCTAGACATGAGCGCTTCGATACCAGACATTTGATCCCCCAGGGGGTAGCACTAAACAAGGCGAAATACTTATGTTTCGCGGTGTTTAGTACTAGTCTTCATGTGGAATTGGAGTTCGGACCGGAAAGGATTGGCCATTTTTACATGGGGACCACTGAGTTCGTTGTTCTTAACATGGAGATTGTTGGGTTCGCTAATCTTGACATGATCCGTTTTGTGTTGTTTTTTGTAACCTTCTGGTGTCAACGGTAAGCTGTCCTTTCTATGTATATAGAGTTGCTCGTCTGCCACTGACGGGACATTTCCTATATTCAGGTGTGTTCCTCATCTCTTCAACAAGCACTCCTCTGCTGAAGGAGAAGGCCCTTTAGTATCCTAACTCCCTACGGTAGCAATGTACTTCAACTGCCGCTTTCTATTTGCGAAGTAACAGTCAATTACAGACTAACTGGATGGCCTGACTCTCACTGTTTATCGTCAATTATTTATTAGTCATAAGACTTGCCATGGACCACAGATCAGGATACTTTGCTGTTGTGATATTGCAGAACAGAGAGTCTAACTAATTCCTTGTTCTTCCATTCCAATTATCTCAATTTTCTCCTTTCCTTCCTTTGTTTCTGGCATGCAGAATACTTGGGTTAAAGGTGGGAAGTTTTCCTAATTTAATTTTCAAATTTATATATGGAACTCAATTTTAAAGGAAGTCAGATATATATATATATATATATATATATATATATATATATATATATATATATATATATATATATATATATATATATATATATATATATATATATATATGGAAGTCAGATATATATATATGAATGAATTTTTATCACATCACCGTGATTCATATACAAGCATTAAGCTACAAACGTCCTTTAACATCCAATTCACTCTGCCTCGGGAATAATATATTTTCATATATATTATGTTAACCGAAGGGGAATTTTTTAGTTGATAATAAGTTCGTCGTCTCGTGGGCTTGAACCACGGAAGACAAGAACTCAGGACTACTGTACAGTGACGCGAATTTTAACCACACGTTTGCAGCTTAATGCTTATATATATATATATATATATATATATATATATATATATATATATATATATATATATATATATATATATATATATATATATATATATATAAATCGTTTATGCTTTCGACCACTGAAACATGAAGTAATGGGTACGCTTACTGAGGGAGAGAGAGAAACTGCAAGACATTCTAATTTAACAAAGGGAAAACGCGGTTATCTGAATATAAACAAGAGGCATTTCCCGTAGCAGCAGAGACACAAATAGCACTCTTTCTTTTACGAAACTATATCATAGACCATTGGTATTTCAGTTTTCAATAAATTTCTGAAGATATAAGTATCACGCACACAATCACATTCATTCCAGAGTAATGACATTTATGTTTCCGGGAGAGAGAGAGAGAGAGAGAGAGAGAGAGAGAGAGAGAGAGAGAGAGAGAGAGAGAGAGAGAGAAAAGTGAAGACCTTGGAAATATTGAGGGAGTCTTTCGAAACAGCTATTCCTATTTCAGTCTTCTCTCTCTCTCTCTCTCTCTCTCTCTTTTTTGTTATTGAGGAGATGGAGTTCTATTACTATTACCATCATTTTTCACTTCCCTCTCCCGTTCTATTCCGGTGGGAGGTAAACTTTCGTATAATGTGATTTAACGCTACAATCAACAACTCATACGTTCAGTTTTAAGACTTTCGCTCTCTCTCTCTCTCTCTCTCTCTCTCTCTCTCTCTCTCTCACACACACGCAGGCACACATACGATAATATATATATATATATATATATATATATATATATATATATATATATATATATATATATATATATATATATATATGTATGTATATATATATATATATATATATATATATATATATAAATATACATATATATATATATATATATATATATATATATATATATATATATATATATATATATATATATATATATATATATATATATATATATATATATATATATATATATATATATATATATATATATATATATATAACATACAATAATATATACATATATTTATATATATATATATATATATATATATATATATATATAGATAGAGAGAGAGAGAGAGAGAGAGAGAGAGAGAGAGAGAGAGAGAGAGAGAGAGAGAGAGAGAGACGTTAACATGTTATGGGACCAGCGAGTGCTGAGTCAGGTAGACTACTAACTACCAAATCATCACCATTGCAGTTATCCCTAGTTCCTTCTCGCATCCCCTGATTATTATTATTATTATTATTATTATTATTATTATTATTATTATTATTATTATTCACCATATCCCTTTTTCATTTTGAGGGTATGGTCCCGTAAGCTTTCTTTTTTGGTTTCCACACATCACAGCCGACTAGGTACCAAGTACCTCCCGATTTTCTGTTGGAAAAACGGCAAATTAGGTAATTAGTGCTGCCTACAGATTGTTGTCGGTATCCCTTTGATGTCAGGACGTCATCTAGTGAAAGTGATACAAACCGGTCACTGATTAGTCTTTAGAGAAACACTTTAATGGAAGCCAACATTTTAAAGCTTCATTCTCCGGATATCCGACTCGGTAATTTCTGCCTATCTCTTCTAATAAACCTTAATCAGCCATTCTCTCCTTAAATGAAGTTTATTAGATATCGCTGTGATAATCATGTTAGCAGACGCTCAGTATAGATTCAAATAACTAACAATTCCAAAGCAGAATAAAAAGGAAAATGCAACAAACAAGGACATCGTTCTCGAGAGCAATGTCAACAAGACTGTACATTGGCTTTTCAATCTCGGAGGTCAAACGGAGAAACAGAAAATGTAACCTTTTAGTACAAAACCAAATACCATGCAAGAAATGCGCAGAACATCAATTAAGAGAGAGAGAGAGAGAGAGAGAGAGAGAGAGAGAGAGAGAGAGAGAGAGAGAGAGAGAGAGAGAGAGAGAGGACGTATGCTGATCGGAAAAATGAAAGACGGGTACATGCTCATGAAACATTCAGTTAAAACTGGGGAAACTGTTACAGTAAGATTGACATTTAGGATTTAAAAATAAAACTGTCTTAGGTGTTACTGTGTCCACTTACAGGATCACTAGATGTAAATAAGTTCATTTCATAAGGTTGTCTAATATTCTACACAATTGCTTTTTTATTTTGCCTCAGTGACTTTCTACAAAAGTCAGCAGGAATCAAAGTGACAAATCATATATATGTATGTATGTATGTATATATATATATATATATATATATATATATATATATATATATATATATATATATATATATATATATATATATATATATATATTGTATTTTTATATACGTGCGAAATAAAGAAAAAGTATGAAAACATACACGCACCCCCATAATATATATATATATATATATATATATATATATATATATATATATATATATATATATATATATATATGTGTGTGTGTGTGTGTGTGTGTGTGTGTGTGTGTGTGTGTGTGCGTTTGCGTGTGATTGTGTGTGTTCTCAGATGAAATGCTAATATCTGTATAACTCTCGAAACAGTTTTTTTTTCTTTATTTATCTGCAAATCCTTTGTCCCTTTCCTGTTATTCATTAGGTTTCTTCTAGTCTTCCTTCCTCGACAAAGTTGGTTTCTTAACATTCCTTCATCTCATATTATATTTATGATTTCACATCGCATCCACGTTCTATTAATTAACATTAAATATATTTTACATATACTGTATATAGTGTTTAAAATATTTGAATACATTAAACACTAATTGACTTAACTAGTTTAGGACATGGTTTCAGTCATAACATTTCAAAAATAATAGCGCTTACTCGATGACCATCTTGAGTATTTAAATACATAATAATGAATATACGTGAACGGTTACATAACTTACATTGATTTTTAAAAGGACAACATAATTTTTAAAGTGTTTTGAGACATTAAGTGATATTTCCAAATTAACAGTTACAGAGGTCTCCCCAACGAAAATCCAAGGAAAATCGATATAAATAAAGAAAAAAAAGACCGACGATCATTTCACATAATTCTGTCATAATTTGACAGAAATAAAATTCAATATACTGCTATATTATAGTCATCAGAGCATTAAAAGCTTTTAAAAAAAATACGTATTTTCATTTCATGATCAACGTATCAAATGCTATGCAAAATTCTGATAAGAAACTTTTGCTACGCTCAAACCTAGAAAACAATCAAATGAAATTAAATAAATGGATAAAATTAAAATCTACCTAATTTATCGCCATGCCCATAACATTCTTGTTTTCATTACTAATACGAAGCTTGTAATGCCCTGCAATTCTTTCAAACCATACTATTGTCTTTTTCATGTCGATGACACACACCACCAAAATAATGAAGTCCTCTGTTCTCTCCTAAGGTATCTCGGAGGAAGCGAGTTCATTTCCTATCGCAGGTTACATAGCATGTCAAAAATGTGCCGAAGTTTCTTAATCGCAATCGAGTTTTCTGTACAGCGTATAATCAAGGCCACCCAAAATAGATCTATCTTTCGGTGGTCTCGGTATAATGCTGTATGAGCCGCAGCCCATGAATATTTAACCACGGCCCGATGCACGATTATGGCTAACTTTAATCTTAAATAAAATAAAAACTACTGAGGCTAGAGAGCTGGTATGTTTGATGAGTGGAAGGTGGATGATCAACATACCAATCTGTAGCTCTCGAACCTCAGTAGTATTTAAGATCAGAGGGCGGGCGGACAGACAACGTCGGCACAATAGTTTTCTTTTACAGAAAACTAAAAAGGGATTAAAACTTCAGAATAAGCACAGAGACTTTCATCGACATAGCAATGCGACTCTTCCTTAATGAAGTGGTTGCCACAGTTATAGGTCTTAAATGAAGGCATGCAACTTTGTGCTAGATAATTATGGACTATGAATGATAATCCACAAAGCCCTACGGGCTTATGAGTCATGGTAAAGTAGAACTAACTGAACAACGTTACAGATAACTGAGTGCATTTGTTACCGGGTTCATATTCTACTAGTTCATTATACAATATGAATTGCAGCCTATATATAATGTAAAATTTTTAAAGGTAGTTTGGTTTCCAACGTACTAAAATAACTAAATAATTGTCTGGTGTTCCGAAGTCTCTTCGGAGGCGTGGGTTCGAATCCCTATCCCCAGGTCAAATAGAGTCATCTTTTATTGCTGTATCTGTTTTAAGAACAGAATCAGTCATCTTATTTTCCTAAGATGCTCTGGTAGCAGTGGCTCATCCTGGGTCAGCAAATTCCTTCTCTCCCGTTGACTTCTCTCACTAAACCTATCTTTACACAAAGGCCTACTGGAATTAAACGCTGACGTACAAAACTGGACTTTATTTGCAAATTTAACGAAAGTGATTAGCGGTTTACGATCATAAAATGGAATGAATTCCACCCCCTATAAATGGATCTCATCACAAGAGGAAATCCTGGTTCACAAACATTCAGATTAATAATTCTGAACCAGCTAATACTAGTGATTAACACCCTGGTCATCAAACAAAGTAAGAAGGTCATAATTATCCTAGACCACAATAAATGTCAACAGTATGTAAGAATAAACACCACTTCGAAAATATTCGTCCTCTCAGGACGAACTCAGAATTCCTGTTGGAAGAAACATATCAATATATTAAAACCTGAAATGGTGTTAAAATACATGAATATTCAAAACAGAAGAATGCACAATGGAAACAGAACAGGAAAATGTATAGAGGAATTTCACTGCAGCACAAGTGGGTCTCTCCACCAAATGTCTGGAAAAGATATTAAGTGTTCATCAGTTATTGTACTCACTTTCTATGGCGACAAATAACAGATTTTCCAGTGGCGATCTTCCAACACTTCACCACTAACCAAAACAGACCCAGTCTCTTAATGAAGTCCCCCTACAAGAGTCTATCCCATTGTTAATATACCATTCGCGAGTGCAACACACATACGCACTCAAACAATCATTTCTTCCAGAAATGTGACGACCCCGGGTCAATGTTCGGAGATCACGCTGTCTCCATGGACTTAAATCATGATCAAATAGCTCTGTATCCAACTGTGCAAACCTCCAACGTAGACACAAATGCACCTAGAGCGGTCCAAAGTGCCACTACCAGGCCAGCACATTGTTCGTCCAAAGTCATCCAAGACTTTATATATATATATATATATATATATATATATATATATATATATATATATATATATATATATATATATATATATACATACATATATATATATATGTGTGTGTGTGTGTGTATGTATGTATGTATATAAATTAAAATTTCGGAGGAAGTTTTTTCATTTACCTTCAGACATTCAAACAATACTGTTAATAACAACACAGCTTCAGTGCTTTTCGTCTCTGCAATAATTCCTGTAAAACAGGACATCAAGTATAAGCCATATTAGGGAGGCTTGGCCGTAGATAACATCATAATTTCAATTACTTTATGCTTAAGCCCCATACAGGAAAAATCAAAATTCAATAATTTTTCGTCTGCTTACTTGAAAGAGGATAAAAATCATGAATCGTCTGAAGGTTACTCCCCTTACTCAATGGGCACACATAAAAGAGGACCAGGTGTCGTTAACGGCTCCCATCGGGAAGGCTGTGAGATGCATATTAAGGTCATTCTTACTTTCCTCTGAACTTGGGAAAGCATAACACTAAATTTAACAAATTGATAAACAATGTAAACATCGTATAGTATAATTAAAAAAGTAAAAATGCGCCGAAGTTTCTTCGGTGCAATCGAATTTTCTGTACAGCATATAACGCTGTATGAAAATCAGCCACGGCCCATGAAACTCTCAGCCGCGGCCCATGAAACTTTCAGCCACGGCCCTGTGGTGGCCTGTATTGTTGGCATCTGTAGCGGTGCCAGACGCACGATCATGGCTAACTTTAAGCTTAAATAAAATAAAAACTACTGAGGCTAGAGGGCTGCAATTTGGTATGTTTGATGATTGGAGGGTGGATGATCAACGTACCAATTTGCAGCCCTCTAGTCTCTGTAGTTTTTAAAATCTGAGGGCGGACAAAAATAGTGTGGACGGACAGACAAATAGCCATCTCAGTAGTTCTCTTTTACAGAAAACTAAAACAAATATTGTCATAGGACTTTTGCATGTAATGCAATCTAAACTATCTCATGATTAAAGAACAAAAATGACGAACGCCGATTCACTTATTCCATGAATTTGATTAAGCAATTGTTGGGAAAATTAATTGATGCGGTATTTTCCTATCTTGGATTGCGAGATGGAAATGTGTTTTCATTTTGTTCTTTGATAAATTTGATAGAAATTGCGTTGCAGAAGAAAACTCTAAACAAATAATTTTCAAACTTAAAAGCAGTTTCAAACAAAGGAAAATTACGCAAGCACAAGTGATATATATATATATATATATATATATATATATATATATATATATATATATATATATATATATATATATATATATATATATATATATATATATATATACACACACATATATATATATATATATATATATACACACACATATATATATACGTATGTGTGTGTGTGCATATACATATGTGTATATAAGTATGCTTCATAAGTGTCTGCACATATATCCATAGGCATGCATAAGTTCGCCTTACGTGTCTTTCTCTGTGTCAGTAAGCTCAACAGGGAAATAAAAACAAATACTCAATAAAACAGATCACGGGAAGTCACCATTGACAATTACTACTGGTTTTCCTTTGAATAAGTCAGTCATATTACACTTAAAAGGTACAATCAAGTGACCTCGCCTTCAGTACAAAGAAAGATTCCCACGTAAAAGGACTCTTAATACAATGTTTGGAGAGGGTGGGTGAAGTGGGTGGAAAATAAAATTTGGGCGGGGGCTGGGGGCTGGGGGCGGGGGGATTGGGCTTGGCTCTATTTTACCATGGGAGCAGTGAGGGAATTGTTGCATTTTTTGGTTGTCTTCCCCCCAGACAGATGGTCGCTGCGAAAAGCAACGCGGTATCACTAAGAGTTACTCGCCAAGGAACGCCTGTGAACGATAACCTCATTTACATGCTGGGTTGCTGAGGAAACATGGCTATTTCCTTTTCCTTTCTCCTCACTTCCCTTTGGTCTTCCTTTTCCTCTCCCCTCGGCTTCCTCCTCCGGAACTTTTACTTGGTACCAATTTGCCCCTTTTCTATTATTTCTTTTTGTGAGGGGGGGAAGGGGGAGGGTTAGGGGTTCTTTATTTTGTTATTTCGTTTAAGTTCCTGCCTAATTTGCCATATTGTTCAACTTCTTTTATTCAGTTTGGTTATCCTTCCAACGTTACTATACCTTTCAGTTGCTGTCTAAAATGTCATCTATAGAATCACGATTTTAGACCGACAATAATATACAACGAAAAAACTTATTCAGGAACAAACGCCTACGCACGTACCGTTTATGAAGCAGACGATGCATTCACGGGCATTGAACCCCCTTGCACTTACTGCACCGTTCCGATTGCTTTGAGATGGTTTGTTCCTGTAGAAAGAATGGAGGAAGATATTTTAATGAAATAATATATATATATATATATATATATATATATATATATATATATATATATATATATATGTATATATATACATATATATATATATATATATATATATATATATATATATATATATATATATATATATTTCAGAGGAGAGGAAGTCCTAGAAAGTGCTGGATGCAAAAGGGCATATTATATAGAATTGAATATGATCTTAAACCAAGTTGTAACACACGAGAATCGACTAGCTACCGGGTACTTAATTTGCTATTTCTTCCAGCAAGAACCAAATACAATTTCCAGACATTTGTCCTAAATTACACAAACCCCGACATAGGCTTGAACTTAGGAATGGATTCTAGTAAGACGACGCTGTTAACAATATGCCCTGAAAACCAATTTTTACTGTTCATCAGAACGTAGATTAACTATACATATATATACATACATATATTTTATTTATTAGAATTTAAAACTAGCCTTGAGCTATATACGCACCCACATCCCCCATGCACGTGTATATAATATATATATATATATATATATATATATATATATATATATATATATATATATATATAATATAACTGTAGTTTAGTCTAAAATTTTGGAGTATGGCTAATAATTAATGGATATCACTTATCATATAAACCAAATAAGGAAAATATAACATTATCAAACCTTATATCCTTCGCAATATTTCATCAGCATATCTAAAATATTTCGCGTTGCTGGAATTTTTTCAAGAACAAGCTTAAAATTCAACATTGTCCAACTGTTCTGTTATCAACACACCGAGTTTATATATTTTTTTATGTAAAGGCTCACTTTATTTATTGCATTTGACTGTCATTTCTCGTTCAGAATCCTTTCGTTATTTACATTGTTATTCACTAATTGTATTCAATAAATGATACCCGTATTCTTGCACTTTAGTAAAAAAAATAATAAAGCATTACTTAACCTTGCATAGATTCCAGTTTTCCATGACGATAAATATTATATTCAATTATGTATTCAATAAATGATACCTGTACTCTTGCACTTTAGTAAAAAAAAAAATAATAAAGCATAACTTAATCTTGCATAGATTCCAGTTTGTCATGACGGTAAATATTATATGACATAAATAGTAAAAATAAATTGAAAGAATATTCGCGTCTGAAAAAAAAAAAAAAAAAAATATCCGCATGGCGCCGAGGAACATACTAAGGATTTTAAATATGAGTCGAAGCCCAAGCCTGAAAGGTCTTCATAAATAAAAGCTGTCACCTCGAGCGTTTGCTATCATCAAACATTGTGGGCTGCAAATACCACTGGCTCTAAGGAAACAATGGAAAGTTTTCTTTACCTCCCAAATCCTAAATATTTTTATTATGGTTACAAGATTTATTTGAAATCATAACTTTGGTTGAGTGATGTTTAAAATATCAGCTATCGAGGTATATTATTTCATATAATTTTCTATAAACTGGGAAAAATAAAATAATGGTGTAAAGAGAAATCTGTTTTAAAATACATTTTATAACGAGTCTGAGTATATACAGAATTGGAAATAAATCTCTGCTAATCACCAAACCGAATGTTTCCACGGATTTTCTTTTATCTTCTAAAAAAGAAACAACACTCAGCCTATTTACATTACTGAGTACAACAACAGTGATGGCGAAATTGTTGACAAAACTATCACCATTTCATTTTGAATTTAGTCTGTGTTGCAAGTGAGATGTAATTTCGTACCTAGTTTCATCACGATGATATTAAATTTTAGATGAAGCTTCCTTACAAGTTGAATATTTTACGGAACAAGCAAGGCTTTTCATCATATGTGGTACATTATTATCTCATAGTGCTCATTAATAAATTTTCAAATCAAAATGTAATATATTTTCATATGTAAGAAAAAATTGCTATGATGATCTCATTTATCAATATTTTCAAATTTATTTCAAACAGAGTAAATAGAACCATATGATTTGCGCTGGCACTAAGAAATTCATCAATACCCAATTAAGAATCTTCAAATCAGATAGCAAAGAGAAAACCCAGTAGCTCTCACCGCTGCTTTGCATTACTTGTGTTCTTTCCCATTATCAATAACCTTAGGTTTATATAACCTTTCCTCAGTTTTGTTGCCATAGCAATGTTTCGATCAACAGAAACCTGTCTGGCACCCGACAGTTATGGCACGTGTCTTACAAACAGTAACAAAGAACTGTATAGATAGTAGCGAGGAATTAGCAAAAAAAAAAAAAGATAAAAAACTGGTACCTATTTACCCGCTGTATAAGGCCTAAATTTCTATGCAATTTACTCACTTTAGAATATCACGGCAACATTTTCAATAAAAAGTTACCAAAACACCTTGTCGCGGAGCTATTATGTTGCTTAGATTATTTTTATCATTCTAATTAATTTCGCAGGTACACTAACGGCACTGAGCCTGTGAATGCTAGAAATAAAATTCACGTAAATATTTGAAAACTCAACTTCAGATCATTATGCATTAGGAAATACGCAGCGTTTTCAGAAACTGAAGTACGTGGGTGGTAATGGTAATGGTTAGGATGGGATGAAATAATTCCTGATTTCAGGGAAAAAAGTTGTGCTAAAAATTTAAAAAGTTGTAAAAACTGCAAAGCAACGGATTCACTTTATGTTCAGAGCAATTCTTCATAGTCATTTGAGCGTGTAATCTAGGTCAGATACAATGATGGCAAATAAGAATAAAAGAATTCTACAGATTGCATAAACAAATACTCTAGGTGTATGGACACTTGCCCTTTTGGTAAAATTTAAATTTATAAAAATAAAATTTGAAAAAATCGCTGAACACTGGGGTACATAGTCACCGCATCGCTAACAACAATGGGTTATTTCTTTGAGACAGTCTCACATTTGTATTATTAATGTTAACAAGGTATGGGGTTTTTCATCGCGCTAAAAGGCTAGATTAGAATGATTTGTCATTAATTTGTCATAAGGATCCAAGTATTCTATTGTCCTTAATCCTTTAGGTATGATGCTTCTTATACCGCTGACTCTGCAGATTATGTGAAAACTCTCATTACTGTTAGAAGAAGTAAGCATTTATGAACGTCCATTTCTTTATTACATCATTAATTCAGCTTACCTAAAAGGCCTTATTTTATGAAATGAAATATATATATATATATATATATATATATATATATATATATATATATATATATATATATATATATATATATTTTTTTTTTTTTTTTTTTTGCAAACGTTTCAAACGAAAGTTCCACGCATTCAAAATTTGATTTTCCCCTCATGAAGACAAATTCAAACGATAACGTCATTTCTCATTGAATGTTCTGCAATTGACTTGTAGTATAGGACTTCGTTAATTACTGGAGTTAATGACATCTCTACCTCATTAGCAGTTGCCATAGTTAATCCCCTAAAGCTGGGCTGAATCACGTCCTCATTAACAGTTTGCATCTGGTTACCGTAACAGCCAAGCTGGGTACATACATCGAAAAATGATGGGAAATGTACGACAAAATAATGACGTCACAGGGAAAATCAGTGGAAGGGCAGGTTTGTTCAAATGAAATGCGAGATTATCGACTTTTATTTTGCACATTTGTCAAATGATTTTATTTTCAAAAGTATCAAATAATCTACGGTCACTCGAGTCACTCATTTTACTTCCGCAAAAACTCGCTATAACCTCACTTATCGATGAATGAAAAAATTTTCGTAAATTCATGAAATTATTTCGAAAGTATGCAAAAGACTACTAAGCACGGGTTTTTTCAAATGTCCTCTCAGAAGTACAAGTAGCTGATTACATAATTCCGGGTGTAGGCTGCTGACTATCCAGTATAGCTTTCAAGACCAACAGGAGGTTCAGTTTTTTTCAGAAATTTGCATCAGTGTCAGAAAAACAATAGGCGATGATGATGATGATGATGATGATGATGATGATGATGATGGTGATGGCGATGATTACGATGATGATAATAAGCAATAACTGGTTTTCCGCAAGTCATCAATTCTTCAGCGATACAACCCACTGGTTTGTCAGAGAATGAGTTTCTCCACCGACGTTAAACCCCCAGGAGAATATATTTTCTTTCAATAAAGTTTGCCTTTATCTGTGTGTATTTCGTTATCTAGCCAGATTTTCAGGAAATTTCGTAGAAGCATCCGTTAGTTGAGTTCCTATAGATGATGAAATTTTGGCGCTTAATGATGGAGATTTAGAGTGGTTTCCAGAGAGGAAATCTTCAAACTTCACCATTACAGACATCAGTTGATAGTCTTGAGTCACTTGATACACATTCTCATCAATTTTCATTAAATGGAGACAGATTAGTTTTCATTCTTTGACTTGTTTGGTGGTTAAAGTTCCGAGAAATATTAGTGATCAAACATAGGAATGAAGTACTGAATACTTACATATATGAAAAACTAACAAAGGAATTGAAAATTACTTACAAAAGCATTTCACAATTTGTTAAAGTTAACAAAAGGACCTCAAATGGCTTAAACTTGGTCGTGGAAAAATTTTTAGATAGACAGACAGACAGATAAATAAATAATGGGCAACACAGAATGATTTTTAGCCAATATCAAATGTCGATGAACCTTGAATCATTAGAGCATAGAATTACTGCATGGGACACCAGAGCCTCCAGACAAGAGTTTAAACCGGAGACCAGACACACTCATCCCAGATCTGCATGTGGCCCCATGATAACAATCCCCCCCCCCCCAACATGAACGTCCCAATCAGTAGATGCAGCCCGCCTCACTCCCTACGCTTTGTTTTCAAATGGCGGCTTTAGACAGGATGTGTATCATTCGATGGAAGCGCTATTTTGAATTATTAATACATGATGCCATGAATACCATGAATATTTGGATGTTCATAGTACAAGTGGATTTTGTTGTTGTTGTTTTATGATGGGGTTGTTTTTGATCTAAAGCGTTCATCCAGGCAATGTAATTTACATATTTTTTTTTTCTATGAAGTAAGCATTTTTGGGACATTTGTCAGAATGATGTTACCCCAGATAATTGTAAGCTCAAAATTGCTGTGCACCACTTATTAAACAAACGTGAGGTCCCTCATATGCAGTTACTGTAGAAGACCCTGCAATGCCTAACCATTCATTCTGTTAGATAAACCACTGAAAATATGAACTAATCCACATTGCAAGAATTTCCATTCTCGTGCTTAGCTGCTTAAAATATTCATAATCTTCTAAAAAGGATTGGCTTAGCTCACGTTGAAGCATAATATAATTTAGAGTTCTACGTAAATTGTTAAATAAGCCGTTAGGTCTTGTAAGAAGAAGTTTTTGTTCATGCAAGGATGAAATTTTCATGCTATTCCCTACCTCAAAAAATGTCTATTGCTATGAAGAATTGCCTATAGCTTTTCACTAGAAGAACATCCTTTTTGAGTGCTACTTTAAATGCAGGGAAATGCTGACCAAGCCTTTTGAGAGTTTGGTTACTGTTTTTTGTTCAATGGACAAAGTTATTAGAGTAAATCATTGTCTCATTCGTCATTTAAATACATGTGAAAGCTGAATTCAGAAACTGGAGTTACCTACAGAATAAAATAAATATTCTAAAAAAGAATAAACATTAACAAAGTTTACTAGTGATTTCATTTACCTTCGAAATATTTCTGGTGTTGTATATGAAAAGCAATTGCAGCAGAGAAGTACATCGATTCTCATCTTTGGGGACCGGGATTGTTATCCGGTCTTTACACACATACACACACACACACACACACAATCCCATCCACCCACAGACACACAAGGGTTATTGCCCATCCATCCACAGACACATATAGGGTTATATATATATATATATATATATATATATATATATATATATATATATATATATATATATATATATATATATATATATATATATATATATATATATATATATATATATATACCTTGTAAACTAAGAAGAATAACTTTCGTTTCGATCAAAACAAAAATTATGGATAATCGAAGTCAATTTTACTTGTCATTTTTATGATAAATAATGATAACAAAGGTATAAAATTGGGAAATATTTGATATGCGTTGATTTATGGGCTTTTAGAAGCTGTTTTTATGTTATACAAACAAATGATTTGTACGTGCAAACATATAAAACTAGACTGGCGCCCCTAACCCTAATTTTCTTCTACTCAAGAAAATTGCATGCTATTTTATGCTTAAAATTTATCAAATAGTTATAAACATTTTTATCACGAAATCAATGGTTAAGAGGCAATAGGTTTTACATGGCATTCACGTTTTCTATTCACATACCATATCAAATATCATATTATCATTACTTTTATTAAATGTAAAGTAAAATTACGGACACCATTTTGGTGATATTTCCTTGCAATATTTCCTCACATAGCTATTTACAATTGTCTTCATAGTCTTTTTAGTCAATCGGGTCTTTCTCTGTATTGTGCAATGTACACAAAGATGATTTATGTATACTATACATTGAGAAAAAGTGAGAAAAAGCAGAGAATGATTAAAGGGGAGTTTGCTAAATACATCTGTAAAGCGGTGATTGTTTCGTTAATTGTTAAGCATCTAGATCTGAATCGCCAATATGATATTGTAGTAGGTTAAATGTAAAATAAAAAATATCAATTTCATTAGCTCTTTATATGTTCTACATGTTTATATCACTGAATGATGAAATGATCATAGTTGTAGTATTGTAAATTCATTAGAGTTTTATATGGAACTTTTTGGTAGGTTACAAACTCAAAGTGTTTTAAACCACTTTGTCCACGGATTCTGTATTGCTACATCAAATTCTTTCCTGACATTGACTTGGTATCAGTGTACTAGTGAGACAGTTCGGGAGAAACAGTAACACAGGTTCGATCCCTGCTGGTCACAGCAGGTGCACTCCTTTTATGTAATACTCTTTGGCTGTAATTTATCCCGAAGGTAAAGTGAATATGGCATAAAGGGGGTATTTGTAGCTATTTATTTGGGAATATATAAAAGGTCACGCTTGAACAAATTAGAAAACTCATTATTATATAGGCCCAGTGCTTGTATCAGTTTTGAATGTGTAAATAGTTAATTTAAAATACGAGTAATAACTATAAGTTAATATATCATTTTATAACTGGATAAATTATTATCATATAATTGCATAAATTTTATAAATGTATTGTGAGTGATTGAGGATTAAGTATTGCGATAAAAGTTAATCTTTTAATTAATGGCAAAGAGTTCACTGATGGAAATTTCATGAGTAACAGTTTATGATTTTAATTAACCTAATATTTTTTTCTAGTTTGCTCAGTGATCCGTAACTGAAAATAGTCAAGCAATTAGCTTTGAATTCATAATAGGAAATATTCTCCGAACTTTATCTCGTATAATATATAAAGGTGTGTAAGATATCATCCGGTTATACTTCAGGTGGATCGTGAATATCATTTGGTTATTTCTTCCTCTACGGAGATATTTCGTGATGAAATAATAACAACATTCTTAACCGT
>NC_089784.1:21515503-21558003 GCF_040412425.1 Macrobrachium rosenbergii | reverse complement strand
TGAATGCATTTTTATGTGCCACTTGTAATTTTCGTCTGAGCAATCCCACAATATTTTTCGGGATTTACCACCTCCTGCATAGACACGCAGGCTCAATGATTCATTTTCATGGAGGTAAATCAAGGGCTGTCAATCTAATCTAAGATCCAGTTCCTATTCTAAAGCTGGATTCAATTTAACGTGGCCCTGTGATCGAGTATTCTGTATACTGTGTAAACATCACTGCAGAAGGTGCTCTTTGATGCTTCTTGCCGAGCTCTGAACCATTTCCTCTGTAAAGTTGTACGATTCCAGTTTCAAGTTTCAGATACTCGATAAAGCAAATGAATTTTTATTGGTTTATTCCGCCACAGTGTCATTCATGAAAAAATTTGAACAATTTTCCCTTCGATATTTCTAAATCATTTGTTGCGTTTCAATTCAAGAAGAATGTCTATCATGACCTAGGCAGGAAAGTCGTCTGACAGATTTTCTTTGAAATGACTGACAGTGCCTAGGGAACCATTTCTCTTTTTCATTCTTTTTTTTTTTTTTTTTTTTTTTTTGTTATGATATGTAACGACTAAGTAAGTAAGCCGGTTGGCAAATCTCTATGATTATCTCTTAGACAGTTCACTGATGTAAATATTACCCATCCTACGCCTGATTACCGTTCTTTACTCATTTTTACCTTTTTTGTATTTTCCACTCTCTTCTGTTATTCGTAAGTTGATACAGAAGTGCAGAGAGCAAAACACAGATTAAGAATAAATGCATTTCAATTAACGTATTACTGGGAAATTGGTACAGCATCTGTTATCATAAGGCCATCAAATCTTTGTTCAGTGTGAATCATTTCGATGCTGGGTATTCTGCGAAGAAAATCTATAAATAAAAAAAAAATACAGCCTTTATTTTTTCGTTTTTAGGTGTCCTTTTAAGTGCCTTTGTTTGTTCCTTGCAGGACTTTCCGTAAGAAATCACGACAAAGGATACAACTGTCAATTGCTGGCCTTCATTTAAAAAGTGATCTAGATTTTAATTCATGCAACGTATCACTTCTTGTCTGGCAGTTTAGTTTAATGTAATACGTAAGTGTGGAGACTCCTCAGAACCAGGACAAGACTTTAATACCTTTCATCAACATTGTAGTTAATGGCAGAAGAATGAAACCGTTCCCTTTTCAGTTGCTTAGTGCTAAAGTTCAAAATAGCACATATTTTATTTCAAACTACTAATGCCAAACCTTGTGTTTAATATATAATACAATATAATTTTTATTCTGATCTTCTATGAATTACCTCTCATTTTTTTACTTACTTATATATGAATTTTATCATTTTCAAACCATCACATCAAGTAAGCGATTGAATTCGTAGAAGGTAAAGATATTCTGGTCACGTTTATACTTTCAGGAAACTCTCGTTTTCACACTTTCTGACTCAGACAAACACGCATTGTCTGACTTGGGTAGAAACAAACATTCACGGGGCTTACCAGATTGAAATCGAAATCATTTAAGGCTTCGTTTTGAATTCAACTTTGACCTTAACGGTGGCTAAACTTTACTAAAGGCAGGTTCAGGGAATGTGGAGGGTGCCAGTTAAAAGATTTCTAAATTTTTATTCTATATATGGGCCATGGTAATTAACCGCAATGGTTTGCAGATTGAGATTAAAAAACAAACGCCTGCCTAATGCCACAGGTTGGTGAGAATGCCTTTGTTTCCCCACATTCCATAGCGCGTAATAATCAGTACGTAATTGCGATTGGCGCACGGAAATCTCAAATATCAGCTAAATTACTCGTAACTGGTTTTTTAATATTCGGAATATTTTCAAACATATTTATTGATACCTGCAAACCTCCCAGCATACGTATCAGATTCTTTTCAGTACTGAATCAATGCCGTAAGTAAATTTAATAGATTTCTATGTTTATTTAATTCTGCCATTGAAAACCTGAGAAGAAAATTCTTGTTCTTATAGTGTTGCTTATACCAGTGGTTGCTCGTTGTCTGATTTTCGATGGACAGACCGGGAGACATGAAATCTGACGAGAGAGAGAGAGAGAGAGAGAGAGAGAGAGAGAGAGAGAGAGAGAGAGAGAGAGAGAGAGAGATGGTGCGCTTGAAATTCCAACCACAATCTTTATTCATAATATGGAGAATTCTAGCACTCGTTGTCAAAACCGCATATCGTCTATCGAAACATTCCTAACATTTTTCATGGTATTCAATAAAGACGAAGAATATTTAAAAGGCAAAGTGTCAGATATATCTTGTGGAATAAAGGAAAACATTAAAAAAAATGAACAACGTAATAAATAATGGAATATTTTGCCTTTTTCCTCATGTCTGAAGGATTGTATTCGGTTTGAAAAATTCCATAAAAGACAGTCAAAATATACTAACTAATGTAAGGAGAATATTTCGTGAAAAAAAATTGTGGTGTGATGAATTACGGGAAGCGAAAATAGCTGGGACATGTCATGTAGATAATTTTTTATGAGCAGTAACGAGGATTTCTTACGAGTTTATATATATATATATATATATATATATATATATATATATATATATATATATATATATATATATATATATTATATTATACATATATATATATATATATATATATATATATATATATATATATATATATATATACATATGTATATATATATATATATATATATATATATATATATATATATATATATATATACTGTATATACACATATACATGTGTATGTATGTATATATGTGTATATTTAGATAGATACATAAATAAAAGACGAACTATTTACCCAAATTACCCTATTTTTCAGGGACGTGAATGTGATGAAACGATGAAATAATTGCTATTTAATCAGCTCATGAAAATATGAATCAAGTTCAAACGGAAGGGATAATTCGTTTTGTATCCTTTTGAGAAACATCAGTAAAAGACCAGAGCTCCACACGTTGGAATATAAATAGGACATTATCCGTTGATGACCTATATTTCGGATGACACTATTAGGGCGTTATCTGGTAAAAAAAAAAAAAAAAAAAAAAAAAAACAAGTCGAAGACGGGTGTTACTTTGACTTGGCATACACATCTAAAACGATATATAAAAATACTAATATTTTGTCTCTGTTCAGTTTGATATTATTTGTACTGGTAATGCAAAAGCAGGAATACAGTCATTACTATCGACCCGTTCTGATGGCGATCAAAAATTTTTTCCTCTTATTCTTTGAAAAGCTCATGATGAAATAAAAAAAAAATCTTCGGAAACACTGCCTTGAATACAATATTTCGAAATTTTGCTTTGATATTTTATTCTGATTTCAAATGATTTTCCAATATTCTACAATGATGACTTTTAACACAGTTGAAAAACAGTACGTTTACTAATGAACCTAAGTAATGAAAACGTGGTGCCATGCTTCAAGTGAGAGAGTATAGCACTGTTTCTTTTTTCCTATAAGTAGTGGGCTCCATGGTGCATGGAGAAAGACAAGAAGTCCTTAGATTTCATCTACTTCAGAAGATTCAGTATGATCAAATGAAAACATGAAATAATACTTTAAAAGAAAAAAGTATCTTGTAAAAGGCTTGACAGAGACCTCAAAGCCGAAACAAGATATCCCAAAAATTATTATTCAGTTTTTCTGCAAGTCAGTCTGTTTACCTGGAGTTTTACTGTGTATAATTACTAATCTGGTAACCACCCATTCTATAAATTATGATGTAAATTGTTTTCAATTTACGATCTTTAAATATTCAAAACACCTCCACACACTGACCTCTACTATAATCATAATTACGGGCGACAGAATGATAAATTTAAGAATTAGCGACAACATTTTTGGAAAACTACATCAAAGGCAAGCAAATTGTGACGTCTGTACTGCATCGAATTTTCACTAATGAACCGTAACTTGAGTTAACGTCCCTCGATATTAACCAGTCACAGACCCCAGAGCATCGTCGATGGTATCTTTCGGGTAATTATTGAATGAGAAGTTCTTTGTGCTAATTGGTTTACATTTGTATATTAATATGACTGCAAACACTTACGCAATCTGTTATTAAACAAAGAAAAAGAGCGAAATTAATTACTTCGTTAAAGGAGGGGGAAATGAATTTAAGATAAAATGCATTAAATGCGATGGTATATTTGGATTCCTATGTTTTCTTTGTAGTAGTGAAGGAAGTTTTCAGATATCATTACTTTATTCCAATGGCTGGCAAGAGATAACTTATAAATATTAATAGTCTGTATGTTTCGAAAGAAAAATTTTTTTTTATATGCCTGGCTTACCCTGAGAACCATCGAATTTCAAAGTCCAAGGAATTTTTAAGTGTAAAATTACGAATCATTTTCATGATAGGACGAAAGAATGGGGCTACGGTTTCATAAAAAACACAGACAAAAAAATATTATAACACTGAACAAGTGTTTTTTTCCTTACATATCTTTGTTTGTGTGATGAAGGATTTTTCAATACACGATGAAAACCAGTACTATCAGACGTGTTGAATATAAGCGTTTAGTATCTAAATTATAAAGGCCCAACATTCATCATTGCCGTTACAATATTTGGAGAAATGTTGAAAATTTTATTCATACATACACACACATACATGCATCGATGCACATAATTTTCTATGATAATCTCTTCACCTAATATATTCGATACATGTTCCACTGAGGACCTTCTACTCTAACTGGGTGTATATATATGTATACATATACACATACATAAATACATAATTCATGCATACATACATATGTTTGGATGTATTTATGTATTTGTGTGTGTGTGCGTGTTTTACAAACGCGCAGCAAAAGAGGTATAAATGAAGATGTCATTTCCTATACAGGAACAAATAACAGCCAGCAAATTGCAATATTTGCAACAGAATGAAAAGTCCCGACCAACACTTCCTTTATAAAAATGTATATACTGTATTTTTGTCTGAAATACCGGTGGGAAATATAAAAATTTGCATTTCCGATGTTTTATTTACATATATACTGCTTCCATTAGTAGCACAGTTAACAAAGAGTTCTTGTTTCATCAAAGATGCAATGTACAGAGAGGAATAATATTTTCCTGTTTGTTCTGTTGTGCCAGCTGATGATTATTTCGACTTTTATATAAAACTATCTGTACATGCTAAACAGGATTTCTTTTCAGGTGTAAGACCTATTATTTACATATTATATGGTTGCACAGTAAACTCACTATCATAATTTTCTATGCCTAGTGAATATTAGGAGGTTAAAAGACCAAAGTGAGCTACTGTCGTCTACATATATATATACATATATATATATATATATATATATATATATATATATATATATATATATATATATATATATATATATATATATATATATATATATATATATATATTAAGTTTTCAATCTGACCTACTGGTACTTACTGTATTCCTTGCTCAGGGATCCAATCCTGGGGTCTAGCTGGAGAACAGGGGACTTATCATGAACCGTATGACTCTGACAACTATTGCTAGGTCAGGTAGGAACTTATATAGAAAACAGCTGGGTTGAAGGCCGTATTTCAACAAGGAACTGTTGCAGATAAACACTTAGGTTTACTTAAATGGAATATATTTACAATTAAACACGTCAGTCAGAAGAATGGGGAATGATATGCAGGTAAAGTAATGTTCCGCCACATGGTTAAATATTACAGCGATTGTTCAAATATTGAAGAATCTGTGGGTAATCCTCTTGAAAGGGCCACTGAAGAATTGATTTCAGTGGAAATGCCACGGCAAGGAACAGAAGACAAGCAGTTGTTTCCACAGCTAGCAACTCTGTCTGCAATTACAGACTGCAAGCGGTTACGTAAGGAAAATTATGACGACGTCGGGTGAATCGAGGTTTGCACATATGGTGCCAAGATAACTCGATTCTGGTGCGATATGCTTACGTTAAAAATTCGCACTGGACTGAGTAAGTCTGGACTTTGTGATAATTCGCACTTCAGAAATGAAAATGAATTTCAGTAAAAGATTAAAGATACGTGACTGTTGAAATAACTTAAAATCAGGGTTGTTACCTTAAAACAGAGCGATGGAGGGTCCTGCCGAAAATTCACTAGGAATGGAGGGATGAGTTTAATGGGAATGCACAGGTAAGTGACGGGGGGGCTGAAATATGGCCACGTGGGGGTCACCTCAATAAGGAGCAAGCGAGGGGTATGCGTGTTGGGTATGCTTCCATGGGTTATTTTCTCGCTCTTCTCAGAGGGTGCTCGGATCACCGGCGTCTGGCCTCAGGGGCGAAGATAGTGACTCAGTCACTTGTGTCGCAACTTCCATTTCTGTGTTTAGACCTTGTGCGGGCCTTCCAAATCCTGGTGACCTCAGGCAACTCCATGTCCACGTGTTTCTATGGGGGATTCAACTTTTATGGCAGGTTTCTGTCCCCATTTGCCTTTATCTGACAAAAGGTATTTCAAGCAGTCACCAGGTCTTAAGAAAGTTAAAAAGATGAACCAGAAAGGGGAGCATGGAGAGAAATTTACGTAGGGGTTGAGTTTCTCACGCCCTTCCTCAGTTAGTTATCAGTATGAACAATCCTACTTTTATGTTATAATGGCAATTTGGAGGTTGAGTTTGCTTATAAGTGGTTTCCCACATTACAATATATATATATATATATATATATATATATATATATATATATATATATATATATATATATATAAATATATATATATATATATATATATATATATATATATATATATATATATATATATATATATATATATATATATATATATAATGTAGCTCAGTGGCTCAGTTATTAGAAATCGTATTTCACTAACAGAGAGAACCTGATTCGATTCTCAACCGAGGAGCACCGGATTCTTTATAGGAGGTTACAAATTTAAAACCCAGCAGTAAGGTGTAGAATGGTTGGTATCAAGTCTAAGTATTGACTCTTAAGTATATAAAATATCATATATGGGAAAGTCTGTAAGTCTACCGAGTCAGTAAGTCTACTGTTACATCCGTACCCTCCCAAACAGGCTCAGGTTCGAATCCTGCAGTTTTATCATGTACAACTGTTGTCAAGGTTTATTGAATTCCATAATTACAGTTTATTTGGTGTAAAAGGAGTGTAAACAAACTATCACACACACACACACATAGCCTACACGAGCACAAATAGGCTGAGTTTGGTGAAGATTTCAGGAATAAAAAAGTATCAACGGGAAACAAACCAACGGGAAACAAACCATTTCACTTCACGGCAGGATTCTGGTTTTCTATCCATGACATCCTCTGTTTATCTGTTACTCCGGTTAGATTTCAAATCCTTTTATCAAAACTTCACATATAAGAAATATCATTTTCAAATTTGCAAAAGAACTTATAATCTCGATGAATTCTGACAAAGCTGCTGGGTTAACTATTAACATAATCGAATGGAGCAACTGACTACGTGAGTGGTTTCTAATGGAGAGGTAATAAATGTCCATTAAGCCCTGTAAAGTCTTAGCAATCACTAATTAGGGCGAAAGCAAATTAGAATTTAATCACCATTTAAAATGGAAACCCGACTTTTGCGCTTTACGGCCAGCTCTGAGTATTTTTTTATTTCTTATTTTAGTAAACCCCGAAAGCTGCCCAACGGGTTAAATGAAACGCGATGAATCAAAATGCAAAAATAACACGGAAACGGTTTTGAAATTTTTATGAAAGCAGGAACTCGTACCCACGTTTGAAGTTCGTGTATTTTCCCGTATGGAATAATAAACATTAACAATAATATGAATACAAATGAACCTTTAAAGTTTGCGAGTTACTGATGTTATAATATCTATGTTTGTCTTTGTACTAAAACTCAATAACGTGAAATCTTCTGTGGAACTTATTTTCAGTTGTTACAAAGCCTACGAAAGAGTAATGAATTTTTTGATAAAGAAAAATATATGGTAATTGGAAGATGAATGCTTTAAAGTTCGAAGTCTCTAGGAAAAAGGGTGCGTGAAATTCAAAGAAAAATAAGCCAAAACTAATATTTATCGCTTTACATTAGGATTAAAAGACTCGCGTTATGAAGACTTTTTTTCAGTAGAAGTATAACCATAAAATAATTCGATAATGTTGGAGCAGAAATATTTGCCCTAAAATAACATTAAGACTTACATTCATTTCTTTGACTCTGTCTGGCTTTCTGTTTCTTTATTCTAAAAAGATAATTTTTTTCCTCAATTGTATAAACATCTATAAGTTCAACATGTCGAATAAAAGATAAAACGTAGAACTGCACGTATGCATGAGAGAGAGAGAGAGAGAGAGAGAGAGAGAGAGAGAGAGAGAGAGAGAGAGAGAGAGAGAGACTCTTGGTCCTAACAAAGCAGACGATTAACGAAAGCAAAATTGAATTTATATATGACGGAAAATAGTTTTTTTTTATCAATCGTTATTCATTAATGCTTTTCAACCCTTATATATATAAATTCTCGACTTCCATCTGTCAATATATTTCCTAAACCGGGAGACTCGGCGCCGTCCATTTCCAACCTCTTGCAATAGCTGCTGGATTATCCGTAATCGTAATCAAATGAAGGTAATGACTACATGAATGGCCTCTAATGGACTGGTAATTAATGTCAATTACATAAAGGGAAACCTAAACAATCGCTAATTACAACGAAAGCTAATGGGGGATTTGATTTAATTTCTAAATTAAATCCTGATTTTTGCAACAATGCATTCACCTTAGGAAGTAATTAAATGCGCCTTTTCAGGAGAGTCGGGATCCTGCTCAGTGTTAAATAAAGCGCGATGAATGTAACTAAAAAATAATACAGGAATTATTGCGAATTTGTTGCCGAAGTGGAAACTCGAGTGACTGATGTTCATCAAAACTGAGTAAAGATGAGCAGGAATTTTTTCTTTTATACTGGATTATTTCAACGTTGAAAACCTTATTGAGCAAGAGTAACAGATACACACCTAATATATTGTTGAACAGTTGTACGAAAATTATACAGCGTATTTGGTTATATATATATATATATATATATATATATATATATATATATATATATATATATATATATATATATATATATATATATATATATATATATAAATTTTATATATTTATATATATAGTCCACATTATATATATAATGTGGACTGTTTGTCCAAGAAATATTTTTTGAATAAAAATCCATTAAATACCATCCAGTTTGAATGAGGTCCTTTAGGAATTCTATATGCACAGAACAATTGTGTATGTGATAAAGTTAATATATATATATATATATATATATATATATATATATATATATATATATATATATATATATATATATATATATATATATATATATATATATATATATATATATATATATATATATATATATATATATATATATATATATATATATATACATATATATATATATATAATATATATATATATATATATATATATATATATATATATATATATATATATATATATATATATATATATATATATATATATATATATATATATATATATACATATATTCCAGAGTGAATGTGATAGAAATAATCAACACACAATCACTTGTGGAACAGAAATTAATTTCTGACTCACATCAGGATCGAACCCAGGTCTTTCAATTGACTCGTGTGGCTTGGTTGGCAGCGGTCTCATCTTTCAAATGAAAGACCTGGGTTCGATCCTGATGGGTCAGAAATTTATATATATACATATAAATATACATACAAGCAATCGCTATAGCGAATTCCGAAGGTAAAAATGTATATGAAACGAATGAATTAATGAAGAAATCTGCATTTGAACGAATAAAAAATAAAAGGAAATATTGTCATGTACACTCGGCAAGAAAAGTGAGGATACAGTTTTCATTAGATTTCGTTCATCGAATTTTAATTTTTTTCTTACAGAAAACACATAATCTCGGTAAATTTACTCTAGAATATGAAAATACAATGCAAATTATATCATATACATTAAATCTGCAAGACAAAAACGTTCAGATACTTAAAACCACCATGGATGTCCGAAGTAATCAGAATTTCTCAGATGACTTCGTTCATAGAGATCTAAAAGATAGTATATGGATATCTCGGTGTAGTACTGCTTATCAGAACGGCAATATTTACTCGTTTTCCTTTATGAACAGGTTTATTTTTGCATCATCATACAAGGTAATGATAATTTATTTAATTTTTACATATCCATATTTATATTTCACTGTGTTAAAGGTCAGCTGGAATTAATGGCAGTAAATGATGTGACAGCTATGGTCGGTTGACCAAATCTATTTAAATCCGCAAGAGCGTTCTCTATGATGTGCGCCAGTAGCGCCAGTGCTTCGGCGGGAAAACACAAGTAACTGGATGTTTCTTGACGTTGCCATAGTTTCTCTCTCTCTCTCTCTCTCTCTCTCTCTCCATTGCTAAAACATAGTATACAAATATAGTATCGCTCAATCTCTAAAAGAAAAAATAATAAAATGAGTAGCTCTACATATAGGCCTAGGCTTACACAACAGCAACTCTCTCTCTCTCTCTCTCTCTCTCTCTCTCTCTCTCTCTCTCTCTCTCTCTCTCTCCATTGCATTAAAACATACTATACAAATATAGTATCTCTCAATCTCTAAATAAAAAAAAATAATGAAATGAGTAGCTCTACATATAGGCCTAGGCTTTCACAACAGCTCTCTCTCTCTCTCTCTCTCTCTCTCTCTCTCTCTCTCTCTCCATAACATTACATTCGTTCCTTTATTGTTCCCAAGTATTTCGTTTGACATTGCTCAAATTTAACTCTTGATTTCATTATGGGAGATCGTTTCCGATTATGCAAGCATTCCGTTCATTGTGGTGTTATAAATTCATATGTGCAAGGTTACTTCGTAGGTTATGTGGAAAAATGTTTATTTTGCTCAGAACTGTCGCTGCAAATTACAACTTGAACGAATACTGTAAAACTTACTACTGCATTTAAGTATCAATGATTTCAGAACCGTAGAATACGATTGAAAGTTATAGGAGGTCAAGCAAAAAACAAACACAATAAGACTGAAGCTCCTCCCCTTTCTAAAGTTGCCAGATGTCTCATTATTTAGCAATATATGTCCGAAGTTTTAAAAACTGTATCCTCACTTTTCTTGCCGAGTGTACATCTTGCATGTCGGGTTGAGCTAGTAGCTACTACGCATGCACAAATAAGGAAGACTAATGAATTTCGACGGAATATTTTTCTCCTTTTCTAATATTCCAAAACCCATTTAAACCGACTTTATAACCCCATTTAAACCGACTTTAGACCGAAATATGTCATTGTTACCCTGGAATACTCTGAATGACAGTCGACCATTTAACTTTGAAAGGAAGTAACACGTGGTGTAATGTGGTTCGGATTCCACTATAAGCTGTAGGTCCCGTTGCTAAGTAACCAGTTGGTTCTTAGCCACGTAAAATAAGTCTAATCCTTCGGGCCAGCCCTAGAAGAGCTGTTAATCAGCTCAGTGGTCTGGTAAAACTAAGGTATACTTAATTTTAAGTTTTGATTAACATGTCCCCGCTAGACCAAAACACCCCCACTAAACCTGTACACAACCCACTAAGCCTAAATACCCCCTAAATAAAAACACACCCCACTAAACCTAAACACACACCCCACTTAACTGAAACAACCCAGCTAAACCTATGCACACCCCCACTAAACCAAAACACACCTCCACTAAACCTAAACACATCCCCCACTAAACCTAAACACAACCCCCGCTACCTAAACACACCCCAACTAAACCTAACACATCCCACACCCCCACTAAAACTAAACATACCCGCAACGAAACTAAACATCCCTCCCACCAAACCTAAACACAACCCCCACTAAACCTAAAACACACACACACACACACCACCCAATGAACCTAAATGGACCTCACTAAACATAAACACACACCAAACTAAAACTAAACACACGCCCACTACACCTAAACACCCCTGAATCAAAACACACCCCCACCAAACCTAAACACATCCCCCACTAAACCTAAACACACACCTACTAAACCAAAGCACACCCACACTAAACCTAAACAGATCCACCACTAAACCTACGACACCTCTCCCACCAAATCTAAACACATCCTCCACTAAACATAAAACACCCCTCCCACTAGACCTAAATGCATCCTCCACTAATCCTAAACACTCCCCCACTAAACCTAAACACACAGCACCCACAAAACCTAAAAACACCTCTCACTAAACCTAAATGCACCCCACTGTACCTAAAATAACTAAACCCACTTAACTGAAACACCCCACTGAGCCTAAACATACCCCCACTAAACCTAAACACACACACCACCCACTAAACCTAAGCACACCCCAATTAAACCTAAACACAACCCCACTAAACCCAGTCAGCCCCTGAATCGAAACACACCCCCACTAAACCTAAACACATCCCCCACTAAACCCAAACACACCCCCACTAAACCTAAACATACCCCACCAAACCCAAACACATCCTCCACTGAACATAAACATCCCTCCCACTAAACCTAAATGCACCATCTACTAAACCTAAACACACCCTGCACTAAACCTCAATGCTCAGCACCCACAAAACCTATGCACACCTCTCACTAAATTCACCTCCACTCTACGTAAACTCACTCCCACTGAACCTAAACACATAACCACCACCAAACCTAAACACACCCCTCACAAAACCTAGATGCACCCCCACTAAACATAAACACACGCCCCTGCTAAAGCTAAACACAAACCCTCCCCCCACAAAACCTAAACACATCCCCCACTAAACCTATATACACCCTCACTAAACGTAAAGTCATCCACCGCTAAACCTAAACACACTCTCCAACTAAACCTAAACACCCCCCCCCCTGGCTAAACCTAAACACATCATCAATAAACCTAAACACACACCCCCTACTAAACCTTCATACAGAGTTATTAATCACAGAAAAGAAAAGCATTATTAACAATATAATATATCTATGGTCTCGAGTACATGAAATGTACTATGATAAACCCGTAGAGTTTATTTGCCACATGTAACAAAGGAATAGGGGAAGGGGGTTGGGGTACGGGTTTGAAACCTACCCTATTATCTAAGTTGGGTCAAATGATGGCCACGTGCCAAATTTTGTCTAGATCGGTCATATACATACATATATATATATATATATATATATATATATATATATATATATATATATATATATATATATATATATATATATTATATATATATATATATATATATATATATATATATACGAGTATATATATATATATATATATATATATATATATATATATATATATATATATATATATATATATATATATATATATCGAAAGAAGGAGGCAGAGTCTGTGACTTACTCCCTATAATATTCGAATGTTATTAATATATAATCAGTATTCATACATTCACTGCATACTTCACGTTTTCCATTCGATCAAGTCGACTGATTTTTCTCTCCCGTCATTAAATTTTAATTCGTTCTTTCGACTCCTTACGGATGAATTCGCCATTTCCATTAGACAACAGCATTCATAAGTAGGATTTTGAAATGCAGTTCATATTAAAGCTCTGTTAGCAGTTGCTGGAGGAATCATTAACATACGCAAATGGGGAGAAACTGACTGCATGAATGGCTTCTAATGGACTGGTAATTAATGTCAATTACATCAAGCAAATTCTAATAACCAACCAAATCCGAAGAGAGCAAAAGAGGTTTTTATTCGCTGCTAAAACGGATATCGGAGTTTTACCCTTTAAAACCAGTTCTGGATATATATAATTTTCCTTATTAATTTTCTATGAAGATTCTAAAATGCCATGTGGGTTAAATGAAACGGGGTTCTTCAGAATTCATATATAAACATTATGATATCTTTTCAGAATCTTTTACCGCCGTGATAAGTCGAATACTGTTTTGAGCATGCGCGGTTTCCCTCATAAGTTAGAAAATTACACGAAGACATCATAACAAAAATAAATTCTGTCAAGTTTGAAAATATCTTATCTTGCTTAAAACGTTTTCTTCAATATTATTTCCTAAATTTCTTAGGTCTCTGTATGTTCGCTGTTATAATGTATCATAATTATAATTGAAGTTATTTTTTTACAGAAAAAAATGCGCTGTAACCAGATGCAACTTGTGAAAGAGGACATATGAGTAGATGAATACACACACGTACATAAGTATTCTGTACACGAATAGTAGAGGTAATAAACTGAAATAACTACGGGGATATTTATAAATAGGAACGCTTACCTCAAGCTAACTGAGGACAAGACCGAACCTTCTTGCTGCTGTACGTAGTCTAAGCAGGCTTGTCTTAAGCCACGATTATTTTAATCGGGTCCCCGACTAATAGCGTTATGACTCGATGGATGTTTAATACTGATATATGGAAATATGACAGAACGCAGACAAAGAACAGACGCACATATGTAGAATAAGGGAATAACTCGTAAATTGAATTTGATAAAGTTATTGAGAAGCTCACAGGCTTTGTGGAATCTATTGCCACATGAATATCCTGTTTTTCGAGCGTCACCGTCACCCCGCCGCCCGCCCTGCCCGGCCACAGTGTTGCCGAGACGTGGAAATTTGGCCTCCGCCCCGGTGTGGAAGTTTTCATGCACAAGATGATTGGGTGCAGAAGTGGGGGTCTTATTTTACTGTCGGCCGCACAAGTGTGGAGAAAATTCCACTCTTTTGATTGGTTTATTGTGATCAAATATATTATTTTCTTACATTATGTGACTAATTTACCTATATTGTCAGTCATTTGCATATATATATATATATATATATATATATATATATATATATATATATATATATGATATGAACAAACGAACAAATGACCATCAAAGAATGGTTGTTTACGCGCCACCAGCTACTCAGTGGTCACAAGTAGGAGGGAGGGATTTTGGTTCGGTACTCCTGTCTTCTGGGAAGAGGCCAGCGAATGTGGAATTGTGGCAACAGTGGATCATGAACATCTGGTCATGATACAGTGTTTATCTGGTAGAGTGAGAAGACACTCACTGCACACGAGAAGGTTGAACAGCAAATGTGAGCATTTTCTTGCATTTAAAATATAAGTTATATTTTTAATATTATGTGGATGTGAAATTACGAGGTACTTTAATGACGTAATATACGTCGTGTTTATTTAACTATAGACCACTTCCCTTTTGGACACCTTTTTCAACGCCACTTCATTACCAGTAATGTTAAGAAGTTTAACTTGACGCGATACAGCAGGTGCGCAGATGAACCTTGCTTAGATAGCTAGCAGATATATTTTTAGTTTAAAAATATCTACAGTATTTCATTCAATCTGTCCGCTCTCAGCGTGAGTTACAGATAGATGTGGCAATATGCTGAAATTCATGTTTCCGATATTTAGGCTTACTGTGGTAAGATGGAAGCTATTTCTTCAGTAATGCATCTAAATGCTTATATGCACAAAGAACTCTCACACCTTATTTAGATCATAAACAAGCCTATTTATATCGATGATATAATAATACAAGGACACGAATGACGAGATTGTAACAAACAGTCTACTCTGGGCAAACGCAAACGAACGATGGGCTTTAAATGATTATTTTTTGTCTCGTAGGTAAATAAAGAGATACTGGCTATGCAAGTGCGAAAATAGGTATTCTAATAATTTCTCGTATGTAAATTACATGTGCATTTTAATATTAGAAATAGGAAGAAATATTGTTGCATATGAGACTAGCCTGCACATACATATTTTTTCATTGCTGGGCATTGGAACAATACTTTGATAGAGTGAATAAATACGGCTTACAATAAAAAAAATAATTATATGTGAAGTGGAATTAAGGTGCTTAAAAGAAGCCAAGTAAAATAAAATATCTAGTGAATCAGTAGCATAGGCCTAGCTTCATTGGTCCATGCCTCAATTTCTAAAGGTAAAAAATATTAAAGGTTATTTTGGTATATATATTAATAAAGTTATATTTATAAGCATGCAACGAGACTGTGCATAGAATAAACTTAGAATGATAAGAAAATCTTGTGATTTGAACAGTTTGTGAGAATGGGTCTAATTGTACCAGTGGCTATACTAACAAGAAAAATCAATTATTGAACGTTTATCGTTCGTTTGTGTTTGATCTAAGTAGACTGTTTGATCAACAAGCTCGTCTTTGGGTGCTTGCGCTGGCATATTATCGTTACAAATCAGCATATTTATGTTTGATATAAGAAAGGGCGAAGGTTCTTTGTACGCATAACATTCAAATATGTCACTGAACAAATAATTTAATATTTATCACAATAAACCATCGATATCGGAAACATCGATTGCCTGCCAATCACATGCTACCCGTGAGCACTGCCACATGACCCGTGGGTGGACATCTGAAATGAAACGGCTACTATGTTTCAACTCATCTGGTTCCGAAAAATCATCATTCATTGACATGCGCTAACAGAAGATGAGGGGAAAAATGCTGGGGTTAAGGCACAAGAGAGAATGACAAACGAATGTAGAGAGAGAGAGAGAGAGAGAGAGAGAGAGAGAGAGAGAGAGAGAGAGAGAGAGAGAAATAACGGTGATCCCATTGCCTTCAGGTCCCCTTACAGGTTTAACGGATTAGATCAAACCAACTTCATGCACACAAACTGTTGTACCGGCAATATCTCACTCTGATGCAATAAACTGCATAACAATTATAACAGTTCACTGATAGCAATAAATTTTAGCACAAGAATAACAGCTGCTGACAGCAATAAACTTAGTACAAAAATTACAGCATACTGACAGCAATACCCCCGGGCACTATTATGCCTATTTCCCATATTTCAAAATTATAAAATGTATGAATAGACGTATACCGTAATGAAAAGATCAGTCGTAAAAACGAAACTGATTATGATATAAATAGACCTAAAATATTAGGCCTGCAAATCATCTACAATGAAAAAATGCCTAGACCTAGTAAGGATATTCTATTGACGTTACCTCATTAACATAGTCATCGAAGGTCGAGCCATTTCTTGGTTCTTGATGAACATGCGTAGATCGTTGTACCAAAAAGAGGGAACATATGCATCATCTATGACAGCACTAGATTTCATTGACATCATCACCAGCGTTTTATATCCTTTCTAAAAAAAACAGTTCTCACTTAGTTTATTTTCTTGTCACTATCTTGTGTATCTGCAGCGGATATTAACCCGGTATGTATCCACCCATGGTGGAACCTCCTTGGGACGCCGTGCTTAGTTTTTCCACTAGAATGTCGTATGCTGCTCCCTGGTTATTCCGATCACTATATTTCGAGCTTTTTACCTTCCGCAGCCATGGATGCTCCTTATAATTATAGTTCATTGAGCTCTATCCAAAACAGCTTCTCCCCTTGCGGGAATGCATCGTCTGGAACACTCGGCAAGATGTCTCGACACAGTGACGGTTGAAGTGCAACTGAGTGGGTTTGTCTAACTAACCAGCAACACGTTCCAATTGGCTCAAAATTTCTGATTTGATCAAAACCAAAACGCAAACAGAGCTGGTTTCCATCAAATCACGACTCATGTCATTTGTTTGAGCCAAAATAGCCCAGAAACGTTCAATTTTCGTCAAACTCATCGAAATGTGCATAAGATATTCAGTTAGGCTTAGCTTTTCCTTATTAGTCCTCATTATTGTGACCCGGTTTGAGATAAAATTGGAGCACCGATATATCTCTAAATGCGCCTCCAAAAATAGATTTTTGAATTTCATTTACTTAGATTACCAAATACATTTCATTGATGATAAACATTTGCTGTGTTTAGTATGGGGGCGGGGAGGAATGCATCTACGTAGGCCTATACTGATCTTGCCTCACACCATCCTGGCCCATTCACATCTATCGAGATCACCAAAACAATAGACCGATGCTCGAATTCAGAGACCAACGATGGTTAGATTGTTGTTCGGGTTTATTGTCAATAAATTGTTGAATGTGAGAAAAGGCAGAATTGTATTTCAAAAACACTGTTGAAATTGAGGAATTGTGGAAACTAAGAACATGAGACTAAGCATTTTCAATGTTTAGCTCTTGTCGTAGCCTTTCTTTACTAAAATATGATAAGTAGGCTACTCTGATAATGTACGATTTTTCTTTACAAAGAAATCGTTTTTTGCAATATTTTATATATCGATGTAAACATTGTTTCCATAAAATACGGCCAGGCCTTGTTAACAGCAAATTCTCCAAAGTTCTCCCGATGGAATTTTGAAGAGCTGCTGTTTCATTCTCGTACCCTCCCATCGGGATAAAAGCGGTATCAGTTCAGTTTCTGCTGAAGCTCTGTATCCGCCTCCTTTTCTGGTTGTTCACATTAGTTTACCAGTATTTTTGTCATTGGTACCACGTCTTCATATCAGTATGGCCACGATATATCTGCAGTAACTCAAAAGGACAAATTTTAATAGGAATTATTAAAAGTCTATTTGTGTGCATGCGAATACGATGGAATTAAGCCAACTAGCAGACGATATCAGCTGCAGTGTTGCCATGATACAATGTTTATTGCAAGATGTAAGAAGGTAAAGTGAGTTACGCAGAGGCCGTTTTTTCAAATCTCCCGCGCATGACGTCACATGTTGCCCTTATCGGTCGGTAGCCGTTGGCAGTGTTGCCGAAACATGGAAATGTGGCCTCCGGTGTGGAAGTTTTGATGCACAAGATGATCTTGTGCAGAAGTGGCGTTTTCATTTTACGGTCTGCCACACCAAGTGGGGAAAAAATTCCCACACTCTTATTAGGGATTTATTGTGGTGAGATATATTATTTTCTTATGTTATATGATTCATTGACCTTTATTCTCGGTTATTTGCATATTTAAATATAAATTTATATAATAATGACTGAATTAAGAGTCATCAAAGAATAGTTGTTAACGCCGAATTATGAAGCAGCAGAAGTCGTTCCGGCGATGTCTTGATTGCCACGTCGAATGCAGACGACAACAGAGTGACCGCTTTAGGTTTTCATCTAATTACGATAATTTAAATCTATTTGAAATTGTTTTAATAAATGTAAAAAGTGATTGTGATTAATTTGATCAGGAAGTTTATGGGAAATTATCTTTAGACTGTGAAGGAAAGCATATATCGTTGTATACGGCATACGTTAGATTTTACCGCTGGTTGAATGGATTTAAAATTTGGTCGAGCTTGGAAGTTTGTGGTGTGGAATGTGGCAACACTGGGTTCCCGCTGGGCAAGCTATTACCGTCTACCCCTCACATGTGTCAACGTGTAGGCGGGAGTTTTCATGAATTTGTGACAATTCTTTAGGTTTTTGGAATTTAGTACTTTGTTGCCATGGTGATACGTGCTACTTTTTATGCTGTAACACAGAAATGGACAATGTTCGAAGTGAAAAGGTTAGCTTTTGTCGTTTCCCAAAAGATCCCGAAATGTGTTCGAAGTGGGTGAACATCTGCGGAAGTGGCCCTATGAACACCAAAAACGCAAGAGTGCTTTCGGTTCATTTTCAGCAAAGCGATTATGCAAGTAACCTCCGGCATGAATTGCTTAATGCTGCGCTGCAAATGCAAGAAAATTGAAGGATGATGCCAAACTGAACCAACGTTTACCTCTGCGTGATTGTGTCACTGTTGATTCAGGTATTTAACATCTTGACTCTAGTTTGGTTTAGTCTACCTCTTACATTTAAAACTGTGGATAAATATATTAACTATAGGCTTATATGAATACTTCTGTCAATTAAAGTGCATACATTTATCTTCCGCTCGATTCCTCATGTAAGTAAACCATATTTGACTGGTTAAAAGTGTTGAGATTGAAAGTAGGCCTAGGCCTATATGTAGTTAAAAATAACTGCAAAGGGACTAGTCAATACGAGAGAGAGAGAGACCCGAACTTTTTCTTGAAATTGTTTTCATGTGCATGAAATGGGCCAATTATTTGCCGGGCAAAGGAAAGCGACAGTTATTTGAGAGAGAGAGAGAGAGAGAGAGAGAGAGAGAGAGAGAGAGAGGGGAGAGCGTTTTGCGTAAGCGAATGAACCATAGGTTTATAAGGATAATTCTAGCAAATAAAGAACACATACAGTAAGTAATATCTTCCATTCGATTCCTAATGCAAATAAACCTTGTTCACTGGTTAAGATTGGCAAAACTGGAATTAGGCCTAGAGAATACCTGCAAATAGAAAATGCTTGTCAACACGAAAGCGAGAGAGAGGGCAAAATTTTACTGGAATTGTTTTCATGTGTATGAAATAGCCAGTTGTTTGGTAAAGGCAGGGGAAGACAACGAGACTCTCTCTCTCTCTCTCTCTCTCTCTCTCTCTCTCTCTATCATTATCTTCCCCTGCCTTTATCAAACAAATAACTGGCTATTTCATGCACATGAAAACAATTCCAATAAAATTTTGCCCTCTCTCTCGCTTTCGTGTTGACTAGCATTTTCCATTTGCAGGTATTCTCAACAAACATAGGTCTATGCTTAATTCCAATTTTGTCATTCTTGACCAGTGAACATGGTTTATTTGCATTAGGAATCGAATGGAAGATATTACATACTGTATATTCTCTTTATTTGCTAGAATTATCCTTGTAAACCTATGATTCATTCGACAAATAATTGATCCATTTTGTGCAATAAAAAGCTCTCTCTCTCTCTCTCTCTCTCTCTCTCTCTCTCTCTCTCTCTCTCTCTCTCGTCTTGACTAGTATGTCCCCTGTGTAATTATGCTTAACTACACTTAGGTCTAGGCCTAATGTCAATCCTTTATATATTTATATATATATATATATATATATATATATATATATATATATATATATATATATATATATATATATTATATATGAGAGAGAGAGAGAGAGAGAAAGGGGGCAAATTTACTCCAATTTTTTCATTCATATGAATAAGCCTTTTGCAATTTCTGTTGTAAGGAATGTCAAAATGATAAAATACATACACATATATATACATCTTATACATAAAAATGATTGTTTTTATGTCTGTATATTTGCCTGTATGTTTGTCCATATGTTTGTGCTCTAAAGAAATCCGAACCGCTTGCCCAGTCTAGACAAAATTTGGCATGTGGCCATCATTTGACCCAATTTAGATAAAAGGGTAGATTTCAAAACCGCATCCCCCTTTCCCTTCCCCTTCCCTTCCCCTTCCCTTCCCCTCCCCCTTCCCCCCCCTTCCCCTTCCCCTTCCCCTTCCCCTTTGTAACTTAAGTGGTAACTGCTTGACCAACCTAGACAAGGTTTGGTACATGGCCATCATTTGACCCAACTTAGATAATAGGGTAGGTTTCAAATCCTCTCCCCCTTCCCCTTCCCCTTCCCCGTCCCCTTCCCCTTCTCTTTGTAACTTATGTGGTAACTGCTAGACCGATCTAGACAAAATTTGGCAGTTGGCCATCATTTGACCCAACTTAGATAATAGGGTTGGTTTCAAACCTGCACCCCCTTTCCTTTCCCTTCCCTTTCCCCTTCCCCTTCCCCTTCCTCTATCCCAGTTCCCCCCCCCTTTGTAAATTATGTGGTAACCACTTGACCGATCTAGACAAAATTTGGCACGTAACCATCATTTGACCCAACCTAGATAATAGGGTAGTTTTCAAGTCCGTACCCCCTTCCCCTTCCCCTTCCCCATCCCTTTCCCCTCCCTCTGCAGCTTATTTGGTAACTGCTTGACCGATGTAGACAAAATTTGGAACATGGCCATCATTTGACCTAACTTAGATAATAGGGTAAGTTTTAAACCCATGCCCCATTCCCCTTCCCCTTCCCCTTCCATTTTGTAATTTTTGTGGTAACTGCTTGACTGATCTAGATAAACTTTGGCACGTGGCCATCATTTGACCCAACTAAGATAATAGGGTAAGTTTCAAACCTGTACTCCCATCCCCTGCCCCCACCCCCTTCCCTGTTCCTTTGCAACTTATTTGGTAACTGCTTGACAGATCTAAACAAAATTTGGTACGTGGCTTCAGACCTATACCTCCTTCCCCTTCCCTTTGTAACTTATGCGTAACCACCAGACAAAATTTGGCCATTACTTGACTCAACTTAGATAATAGGGTAGGTTTCAAACCCATATCCCCTTCCCCTTCCTCCATCCCACCTTCCCCCTTTCCTTTGTAACTTATGTGGTGACTGCTTGACCGATCTAGACAAAATTTTGGCAAATGACCATCATTTGACCCAACTTAGATAGTAGGGTAGGTTTCACACTCCTTCCCTTGCCCCTTCACCCTTCCCTTTGTAACTTATGTGGTATCTGGTTGACCAATCTAGACAAAATTTGGCATGTGGCCATCATTTGACACAGCTTAGACAATAGGGTATGGTCCAAACCCATACCCCACTTCCATTCCTCTCCCCATTGCCCCATCCCCCTTCCCCCTTTGCTTTATAACTTATGTGGTAACCAATCTAGAGAAAATTTGGCACTTGGCCATCATTTGACCCAACTTAGATAATAGGGTAGGTTCCAAATCCGCACCCCCTTCCCCTTCCCCTTCCCCATCCCCCTTCTCTCATCTCCCCTCTCCCCTTCCCTTTGTAACTTACTGTATGTGGTAACCGCTTGACCGACCCAAACAAAATTTGGCACGTGGCCGTTATTTAACCCAACTCAGATAAAAGGGTAGGTTTCAAACCCGTATCCCCTTCCCCTTCCCCTTCCCCCCCCTTCCCTTTGTAACTTATGTGGTAACCGCTTGACCGATAGACAAATTTGGCATGTGGCCATCATTTGACCCAACTTAGATTATAGGGTAGGATTTAAACACGTACCCCCTCCCCCTTCCCATATCCCCCTTCCCTCTTCCCTTTGTAACTTATATGGTAAATAAACTCTAAGGGTTTATCAGACTTCATTTCATGTACTCGATACCATGGAAATATATTATTCAATATGCTCTTCTTCCTGTGATTAATAATTCTGTATCAAGGTTGTGTTTAGGTTTAGTTGGGGGCGGGTGTGTTTAAATGCCTATCTAATTTAAAGAGTATTAATTTCTCAGGCATTTCTGCTTATTTTAGTTTTCTGTAAAATAAAACTATTGAAATGGCTATTTGTCTGTCCGTCCGCACTTTTTCTGTCTGCCCTCAGATCTTAAGAACTGCTGAGGCTAGAGGGCTGCAAATTGGTATGTTGATCATCCACCCTCCAGTCATCAAACATACCAAATTGCAGCTGTCTAACCTTAGTAGTTTTTATTTTATTTAAGGTTAAAGTTAGCCATGACCATGCGTCTGGCGCCTCTATAGGTGCAAACAGCACAGGCCACCACCGGGACGTGGTTGAAAGTTCAATGGGTCGCGGCTGAGAGTTTCACGAGTCGTGGCTGAGAGTTTCAGACATCATTATACGCTGTACAGAAAACTCGATTGCGCCAAAGAAACTTCAGCGCATTTTTTACTCTTTTTATGAATTTAATTCACTGTAATTCTCGATTTAGCTCTTCAGTGCTCACGTGGATCAGTGATTATCGTACCTACCCCTATACCTCTCCAGCACATCGGAGCTGAAGTGATGAAGTCTCTCTCTCTCTCTCTCTCTCTCTCTCTCTCTCTCTCATTCCAGATGGTCACAGCTCTTAGCAGTGCAACTCCTGATCACCTTCTCTTCCCCCTCGTGACTCTGTTGACTCTTCCCGACCTCCGACGACGGAGTCAATATTTACATCGCTACACTCTCGGCTTCCCACCATTTTGCCCCACCAAAGATGGACCCCTATTGACGTTCTATGACCGGATGGAAATATTTTTAATCACTCCCAGCCATCCCCTCTATTTACCTTGTCCCTACCTTCACTTCTCTTTTCGAATCTTTGCTTGAATATTTTTCGTGTTTAAGCTTCGTTTCTTTGTTCCCACGGGAAGTTGGAATTAGCTGATAGTCTATACGAACTGGGAAAAATAAAGAGAAAAATACTATCCCCGTCGGTTTCTTGATTCGCGATAAAAACGACGCATTTCCGAAAAATTCTTCTTCATTTTCCCCAGAGACCAGACGTTTTGTCAAACGACGTCCTTTTCGCCTGGGTAATTTTTCGACTGGCTTTCTCTTCACACTGATACTGCGAAGGAAAAAAACAGTTACTTTTGGAAAGAGAAATATACTAAACCTACGGGCATATTTGTTTTCCTTTTGACAGTGTTAAATTCTAGCTGCGTTAATTAGTATGGCTCCAAAAGTATTAATGAAGGTAATCTGAGATGTATAATCTTTTTATATGAAAAAGGTTTGTGAATATAATAGCCTAGAAAACTGCACAATTCTGACTGATTTTCACTCACTTTTTTTTTGCAGCTAATTATTTAAGTTAAGAACCTTTCAATTGCTGCAGAAATGTTTCTTTGCTTTCAAGGACGAAAATATTCAGAAATTCACTAAATGTATTTTGGGAAAACCTGTTTGCAATAAGACCTCTACAAATGAAGGAAACTCCTCCTTCATAGGTACATGAACAACTATTTTCAAGTAGTTTTAACATTTCCTTATACAGATAAAGATTCATCATTTCCTTCAGGCTGTATTATTACAGGTTGCCAATAGTAGAGGATTCTAAGCTACCATGTAAAAGGAAGCCTTAAGCTAGAACAAACGCTTCCATCTTCAGTAATATTTGGGTTGGACAAAGATAATACCTCCTGGAATACAAAGTCCTCTGACCTGCATGAAGCAACTGAAGCATACCAAGAATTTTTGAAATGTGTATTACGAAGGATACGAAATATATGCATGATAAATACGATAAACGCACACTAATTATATATATATATATATATATATATATATATATATATATATATATATATATATATATATATATATATATATATATATATATATATATATATACATATATATATACATATATATGTACATATATATATAATATATATGTGTATATATTATATATATATATATATATATATATATATATATATATATATATATATATATATATATATATATATATATATATATATATATATCTAAAGATATACACACATATATTTATATAGATATAAACAAAACTTTGCATTAAAATATAGCCCAGCGATAAATTATTCCCTGCAGACTTAATATTGCATGTTGCGTTAAGCAATGCAGTAAAATTAAATACCCCCTGGGCTTTCTTTCTGTCACTGTGAGCAGCAATAGCAGTAAACGTGATCCCACCGAGATTAAGGAGATTGTCTGGCATTCATTTTCCCCAGTTTTCTCGCCGTTTTAGAAAGGCTGTAGTAAATTTCCCCTGCAAGTCTCTTTTTTGTTTTTTTCTTTTTCCCTCTGTCTTGGCAAAAGAAGGGAGAACTAAGACTTACAGCTGCTTGTGTGTGTGGTCTTTGTTTCTTGACGTGGTGTTTTTATTTTATTTTTTTTTTTTTTTTTTTTTTGCTTTGCTTTGTTTTATTGCTGTTCTCTGGTAAGATGTGTTTCTCTGGGGTCAATGATGATGTTGAATGGCGTCGTTTTTTATGGATATACTTTGTCCCCTTTCTCTGTTAAATATTTCTTTCTCTAGGTTGAAGGCTATTACAATATTTTATTTCTATCTCTGTAAAAATATATCTTTTTCTGAGTTGTATAATAATACTAAATAGCATTATATTTTATGTACTACATTCCGGTTCTTCGTGATAATATACTTAGCTCTAATATTAACTAAGTTTTAATGTATTTTAACTTGTTTTCTGTTGAAATAAATATTTCTCTATTCTTTATCATGAACGTTAAATGGCATTATGTATTTTATGTATTTTCGTTTTTGTTCTCTGTCGAAATATATAATCCCCTAAATTTAATGGTGAAGTTTTATATCAGAGTACCGCACCTGTTATTGGTGATATATTTAATGATCCTGAACTGAGCTTATTTCAATAAAAAAAAAAACAGCTACAAATTACGGACCAGAACACAAAACACAGAGCTGACAATAATTCCTTTTAATTCACATTGCATGAAATTCTAACAAATGATGAACACCGTTTACGTTCATTGTTGTTATGAGCATTTAAGTAAATAACATTAATTGTTACCAGACGCGCTAACACATTACGTGTCAATACACCGGGCGGGATATTCAAAGGGTAATTGAAACTGTTATTGGTATTTTCGGCCTTTTCATATGATGAAAGTGATCTGGAAAGCGTGAATTTCAATTTGGCATATCAAATTGTTTTCGATTTCTGATCGAAAATTTTATCCGGCGCGTACAATGTCACGGACACAATTTGGAAAGAATTAGAGGAGCATTCATTCAACGGGGGACATGCACTTCCTTTCAGTTCCTGGTCTCTTGTTGCGGATGTCATTCTCTCTGTCTGTCTGTTTGTCTTAGTGTCTCCCAACACCCAACCCCCCTCTGTATGTCTTTCTGTCTATCTATCTATCTGTCTCTCCCAACACCCCGCTCTGTCTGTCTGTCTCTCCCAACTACCCTCTCTCTCTCTCTCAAAACCCCCTTCTCCCGTCTGTCTCGTCGCCCCCCCCCCAACAAAAAAGCAAACTGCGATCAAATAGAGAAAATAAAAAAAATATCAAAAAGGCTACTCTGAATCACAGTACTATATTGAAGTCTGTTCCCAACCTTTCATTGCTTAAAAGAAGAATATCCATTAATTAAGTTCTCAGTAAAGCAATGACGCAACTAGTCTGCCCTTAGTGATATTTTTGAGGTCAAATATGCAAACCTCATTTGATGGTGTTAATGTTCTAACAGAGACAGCAGGAATTACTTCAACTACCACTTATGTATTTAAAGTATTGAATTCCATCAGTATGACACTGATAGGTAGCCACTAAAATCATAATACTGTATCTTCCATAACCGAAGTCTTTTGACAGGTAAAGGTGAGCTTCCTGTGTGTTGTCAAAAGCTGACTTTCCAGGGTCAGTGGTGGTTCAGCCTTCAGTCACATCCAAATAAATTACCAGCCTTAAGTGATAAGACATGTTCATAATTTAGCGATGATCATCCACGATATCATATATAGAAAAACTAACTATAGCAGGCGTTTCACAGTAGCCCTTTCCAAGTTGATAAAATTTATTTTCACAGTGATTTCCTTGTAGACCTGAAATTCCACACTTTTTTTTTTTTAAACATTAATGGAATAAAATCACTATTTTCGTTGGTTTATCTAAAAATCTAACCATAGCAATTATTTTACAGTAGCAATTTCCAAGTTAATAAAAATAACACAAGCTCTTTTTTTTCAAAAACATTAATGGAATAAAAGCACCATTAATCTAAATTAATGATCTTTGTCGGGTTATCTATTTTTTTTTTCTAATGGGTGACGATGAACAATCTGGTCAGATAAGAAATTCCATTACTGTACAAAACTATTAGCTCTATGAAATGCACCTGACGAAATAAGATAAATTCTTATTCTTCTCAGTAGCCAGTCCCCATGAGTTTGGCGTTTAACATAAAGTATTTTTTAAATTTTAATTTAATTTTCGGATTTCCAAACGAATTCTTTGAAAATTGTCCAAAAATATTACGAAATCGAGAACTTCAATATTTAACCCACGGCCGTTGCATTATCATACATCTGCTAAATGTGGCCTGTAAATTTCAAATGCATTGCAGTAAAAAAAAATAAAAAGAATCAGCATTATGTTACGCGAGTGACAATAGATCTATTCCAGCGTAAGCAAATGTATTTGACCCCCGCAGATATAAGGGCATACCAGCTGGAATAAATTCTTTATGCTTCGACGTAGCGTAGTGGCTTGGGAGCAGAATGCATTTCTCTGCCCGAATTGAGTTTGAGACTCGGCATAGGAAGGAAACTCTCCATTTCATTTCTTATCCGGATATTCTGAGGTTTTAGGTGGAAATCATATTCCAAGAATGTTCCAAGATGTTATTCGATCGAGAAGTTGACCAATTAATCCCTGGACATTGAATTTGAATGGGCTTGACTTTTGAAAGTATGAAAATTTTATGCGTAGAAAAGACTAGCTTTTATTCATATTTATGTGTGTGTATATATATGTATATACATACATACATACATACATACATATACATACATATATATATATATATATATATTATATATATATATATATATATATATATATATTATATATATATATATATATATATATATATATATATATATATATATATATATATATATATATATATATATATATACTCATATATCAGCACACACACACACGCACACACACACACACACACACACATATATATATATATATATATATATATATATATATATATATATATATATATATATATATATATATATATATACATACATATATTCGTATGCGTGTGGCCTTAATTAAGCATGGCATTGCTTACATGTTTGTTGCTAATAAATCATATCCGTGATTAGTTAACATTACGTGAATACCTGAACCCCGGAAACAATATTATCAACTGTACGCTTAAGCGCACAGTTGATGATAAATTGTTAGATTTGCACTTTAGCAATTAAGTTCCTTCTTTTCCCATTAAAATCAAGCAGGAAAGTATCCAGTAGGCCATAAATTAAAATGGAGGAAGTAAATGAACGTTTTAGATCAGTTAATAATCTCTCTCTCTCTCTCTCTCTCTCTCTCTCTCTCTCTCTCTCTCTCTCTCCTTCCACTACCCATTATTTTTATGTACCCTTCGCAAGGTTATTAGCAGAGAATACATTTTCTTAATCTCTAAAATTGAGAGTAAAGCGAGTTTAGTCCTTTTGTGTCCTCGAGGTTTAAAGTAAAGAAACGAACGCTGCAGTTTTGTTGCTTATCGTGGGAAACAGCAAACGAAAAAATGTTAATGTATTTAAGTTCTAAAGTCTCTGTCTGTCTGTCTGTCTATCTGTCTGTCTGTGTGTCTCTCAGATAAATCAAAGGAATAAGAGAAACGAGTAATGCGGTAGAAAGACGACATAAATTTGTGTTTAACATCATAAACTATGGAAAATAATTCGTAAAAGAATTTTTGCAAGCAAAAACGTAATTTAGTTGAAATTATAATTAGGCCATTAATTTGCAAAGGGTAGTTTGGAAAGGAATAAGTAATGTCTGTTAAAGGTAGAGAGAACCAGCTTAAAAATGAGAAATCACTAAGGAAGCTGGATAGATAGAAATATCTGAAGGGTTTTCGGCCATATAACAGTACATAATTTGTTGTTCATCTGTAGTAAGAAGGGTCAGGATATAAGATTCCCTGTTATAATGAGAATTTTTCCTCGCAAAGCAAAAAGGTGTACCAATTCTTTCTAGATGTATTCTTAGTAGATCTGAACTTGTCAAGAGTAACAACAGGGAGAACAGCTTGGTACAACAGGTGCATCCCTTCCCTCACTAAGTGACCGAAGATTGGGGAGAGGAAGAAAAGAATTGCAGTCATGGCTTATCCAACATTTTATGCTACGAAGTCAGGCTTTCATGTAACAGAAACAACTGTCCCTCATTAAAAAAAAAGCATACGATTCCTCGCGCACCATTGTCTTCCAAAGAATTCGTATTCATTTGCATGCTTGTAAAAAGAAAAATTATTCCATTTGATATTTAAAAAAAAAAAAAGGTCACATTTACATTCGATTTATCTCTATATTTTTCTCCACAAATCGTTCAAAGTTTTTTTTTCCAGTCTTCCTGTACTTTGGAAATTATATACCTTTTATTTTATTCAGGTAAAAACATTTGTTTACTAAAAGAGGTCATTGTTTCAGGACTCAAACATTTGATAATTTCCAAAGCATTTTCACTGATAGCCGTGTACATTATCAGGCTTACGAAATACGCTAGCAAAGCACTAATGTTCCCTGTCAAAGTATCTTTCTTTCAGTAATGTGCCGTGTGTTAAATATAATGCCCAAGTGATTTGTTGTCTGCATAATAACTTTTTTCATGCTGATGTGCCCTAAGAAGTATTGTAACAATACTTCTCATGAAGTAAACAAAATCTAATCAGATTTAAACATTACCTTGACTGAATTCCTTTCTGAGAAATAATGCGTATATACTGACGAACAAAGAGTCGCATTGGAGCTTGTTATTCTTTTTACAAGCAGAATTACATCATGAAAGGAATTCCATGGAATTATCGCAGTTTCTCCGAATAAACATCTGCTATGCCTCCTGTTCAAATGTAAATATCCCCTCTGTAAACTGGTCTGGTATATAAGAATCTTGTTTTGGAAGCGCAAGAAAGCACAAACTCTCTTTTCTCGTCTTGGAACAATGAGTATTGGAACGAATCCTTTAAAAGCAACGGAATTTAATCACAGATTTCTATCGAGTTGCGCAAATATTTACCTGACCAAATAATTCCTCGATGAAGCACCTGAAAATTGGCTTTGTTAGAACTCCATTTAGGCATTTCACTGCTCAAAAAAGAAAAAAAAACACCCGAAGAAGGTTTGGACAAACTTTTTCCGGTTAAAGAAAAAACGAAAATAAATAACGTTCGGTGTACTATTTTTTTCGAAATATTTCCTTTTATATAACAATCCTTTTATAATCGTGCGTCTTGCTTAGGATGTTTTACCAATTTTTTCATCGAGTAATTGTGAACGAAGCATAAAGAATGCTGATCTGAATTCGAAATCATTGCAAATAAAAAACTGACATCACAGACATCACTTTATGAAGACTACAAGAAAATCAAGAAATTTCCATTATTTTCTACAACTCCTGCTGTCATTAACAATGTATATTTCCCGACATTAAGGTGAAGAAGGCAAGTATGTTTGTAAACACAACTTCGAAATCTGTCTGTCTCTCTGATTATCGATATTTCCTTCAAGTCCCACACCTGCCTACTCCATTTTCCTCACCTTGGTGTCGGCTAATGAGACGGCCGTACTAGTCACCGGACCATACAGTCAGCATTTTTCTTCTTTTCTTTTTCTCTAACTCTTGTAGGATGAAGGGGACCTAACAATAGCCTCAGTCCCACTTGAATTCTTTTCCAGAGCGCTGAAGACCTATAAAGATTTAATCTCTCTCTCTCTCTCTCTCTCTCTCTCTCTCTCTCTCTGTGACTTTGACAATGTGGGAAAGTTCTTATCCGTTTTCAGGGTAACTAGACTTTCCCCTCTCGCGAAGGGGAATCGGTTTCTTTGTAACCAGCCGGTACCTTTATTATTCCCCTCTTTCTCCTGGTCTTCTTAATTACGCCCTTCGCTCATTAACCAGTTCAGACGTGAATTTTTGAATTGATTATGGCGATAATTCTTTTCGGAATAAAGAGTAACCTTAGACTGTAACTACCTGTACTGTGGTATACAAACGAATATGATTTTCCAGGTGCTGTTAACGCTGGGAAATAATTATAATAATAATAATAATCATAGTAATAATTCAGCTAAAATAGGAAAATACTTGGGAAATGAAGTTAAAGAAGCTAACAATACCGCCGGCTTTCTTTGAACAGTAAAAAAAAGTAGGCAGCACACTACGTGTATGGTAAGAGAAAGTATTTTTTTCAAATTTCGGTTGCAGAGAAGAGAGATGGCAAAACACCACTGCATGATATATATATGATATATATATATATATATATATATATATATATATATATATATATATATATATATATATATATATATATATATATATACATACATACATATTTCCATTTACCTTACACATGGTGAGCGAGGTACTTTATGTCCTAGGTATTTTCATATTCTGGCTAACTCTATTATTATTATTATTATTATTATTATTATTATTATTATTATTATTATTATTATTATTATTATTATTATTATTATTTGTTTTTGTAGTGATTGGTAAAATCAAATTACTTTACGCTACATATTTATAGGTATACTGAAAGTTTACACACACGAACACGAGTACACACAAACACACAGTTATGTGTATAAACGTGCTGGTCTATGTATTTACACATGCAAGTGCATACGACTGCATGCACGTGCTTGCATATTGAAAAATAAGTGTGCGTCCATTTGTACGACTGCATATACATACGAGTATACACATAGGGGTCGCATCCTCCATATCAGATAAGTAATAACTCATACTCGATCATTTTCTCGCATCCTGAGTCCCCTCCGATTCCCATTTAGCTAAACACTTCCCATCAGTCGCCCATCTGTCCATTTCCCCCCCTCTCGGTTCTCACTTCCTCTCCCATCACTTTACTTGGTAGACCCCTAATCCATTCAGTTTCGTATCGGAGACTGACTGATATCTGGTGATTGCGAGAGAGAGAGAGAGAGAGAGAGAATGAGGGGAAGATAGAGAGAGAGAGAATGAGGGGAAGATAGAGAGAGAGAGAGATGAGGAGAGAGAGAGAGAGACGTTGGGGAGAGAGAGAGAGAGACGGGGGAGAGAGAGAGAGAGAGACGGGGAAGAGAGAGAGAGAGACGGGAAGAGAGAGAGAGAGAGAGAGAGTCGGGGGAGAGAGAAAGAGAGAGATGAGGGGAAGATAGGGAGAGAGAGAGAGAGACGGGGAGAGAGAGAGGAGGGGAAGAGAGAGAGATGAGGGGAAGAGAGAGAGAGAGAGAGATCGCCAATCGTTTCAGCTTTTGTGCCTGGCGGAAGTTGTTAGCGAAAGCAGCCAGAAACAGTTTGCTCACCGTAGCGAAAGCAGCAATGGACCGTTTGTTCACCGCTGATTTTTTTATTTTTCTTGTTTGGTCTATTTAATAGATGTGGCTCTCGACTTGATTGATATGCCGGAGAGTTTCCTTTGTGTGTGTGTTTTTTTTATTTTAAACATATTCGTGTTCTGTTTCCATATTTGACTTTTTATTTACAAGAGGACATTTTATCATGCACTTTTTGATATTGCTGGTTACCGTGTGCAGGAAAATCTGAAATAAGTATTTCAGTAACTAGATATCAATATCTGGTAATCAGTGCATAATAGTGCATGGTATAAAACAAAATAAGCAATGCATTTCAGGATAGTCTAATAAGAAGATAATCCTTACATGATGAATAGTGATTCTCATAAAATATGCAGTGCATATCAGGAGTCTTCTATAAAGAAATAACTCTTCTCTTATAACTCAATAATAATTATTATAATGATGAATGTTTCACATTGTATATGCTCTCTCTCTCTCTCTCTCTCTCTCTCTCGGGTCAGTTCCATTCTGTAAATCCCTAAAAGGGTGAAGGCTATCCGCGTATAAAATGGAGCTTCTCTCGTTATGCAAAAGAGTAAAAACAACACCGAATAAAAAAAAAAGACTACTTCGGAAAGTCCACTGCTAACGATGACCACTTCTAAACTTTAGGGAAAATAATGACTTCTCCCCCTGCGGTGGTGTCCGAACAATGGAAGGAGAGAGAGAGAGAGAGAGAGAGAGAGAGAGAGAGAGAGAGAGAGAGAGAGAGAGAGAAAGGTGGTTAGTGATGCGATGGGGAATGGAGGAGTTAAGGCCTAGACCCTGTGGAGGTTCTCACTCCTCCAATTTACAAACACGAAGTTCCTCGCGTAGACTTTTAAGCAGGTCCCAAGGAATGCCCGTTGGGAATCGTTAGAGAGAGAGAGAGAAATACCAGTGTTCACTTTGCCTCTCGGGGAATCATAGATGTAGCTTGATTTTCGTTCCGCTAAGAACCCTGTTTTTTATGCAAATCATTGAGTTCCGACTGGTTTGTCAGCTTCTATCTACCTGTGTATTTCTCTATTTATACACACACATACATACATATATATATATATACACACACACATATATATACCTGTATACATATATGTATATATATATATATACAAATATACATACATACATATATATAGTATAGCCACCATTATACAAAAACAACATTCCATTATTAACTTGTCACAAATGTTTTATATATATATATATATATATATATATATATATATATATATATATATATATATATATATATATATATATATATATATATATTTCAATAATAAGGCTGGGATACGACTCGATCCATTTTTCATAATCTCTTGCATGCACAGTGACTTTCGACAGCAAAGCTACGCATGCAATATATATATATATATATATATATATATATATATATATATATATATATATATATATATATATATATATATATATATGAATGAATGAATGAACAGAGAAGGCAGGAGAATTAGCCAAGGTGATAAAATATACAGGGAGCAGGAGCAGGGACAAACATGGCGACGTACTATAATTGATTTCGACGCGTTTCGCATTCAGCTGAATGCATCGTCAAGATTCTGTACAATAAATAACGACCAATAAAAAGTATAGGAATTTGCTAGTTATCTAAAAAATCGTTTATACACTAATTAAAATGAAAACCAAAACTTCACACATACGTAAAAGTACACTCAAGGCTGACAAAGTTACACAGAAAATTAAAAGCACATATGTTGATTAAAAGTTCAGATAAAAATACAATAAAAAGACACAAAAAAATGACAAGGTCAGGATATATTTGAGGAGCACTCGGGGTCGACCTACCATGGCAAGAGGTAAACAAAAACTAAAAGAATGTAAACAAAAACAACAGGTTAAGAAATGTACAAGGGCGTTGAGATGGACTGGGTGTTCAATGCGGAAGAAGCTGTTTGACGAAGAGACTCTCGAGGACCAATAATTCGTTTGGGCTGGAGTTTTGACCCACAATAATGAAATTTTCATATTTAATGGGAACTTTACATTTTTTGCTATGTGCGCGTATACTGGACTGTTCAGGATTTGATAGTGAACAGCCAAAATTCATAAACCTTATGTGCCCCTCCGCCCTATTCTAGCGTCTTACAATACTCCCAATTATCGACTTGCAAAATTTTTAGCCCCGTTGCTGGGACCTTTAACTAGGAATCAATATACTGTTGCCAACTCAAACACGTTTAAAGAATCTATACTCTCCCAAGATTCTGATACATTTATGGCGAGCTTAGATGTTGAATCCCTTTTTACCAATGTTCCTGTTAGGGAGACCATTAACATATTTTAGACAAGTTATTTCCCGAATCTGATTCATGTTTTCATAGTTTTACCCGTTCTACTTTTAAATCTTTTTTTTTAGAAATGGCAGTGCTGGACACCGCCTTCATTTTTAGTGGTAATTTATATAGACAAGTAGAGGGCATGGCTATGGGTTCTCCATTAGGCCATACGGCCATACCTTTTCCAATATCTTTATGTGCTCGCTGGAAGAGCGCTTTTTAGATGAGTGCCCTCTGTCCTTCTTCCTATTGCTTTATTAAAGATACGTTGACGATACCTTCACCCTTTTCAGGCGTAATTTTGAATGCGATTCATTCTTAGAAGTGAACGACCGTCTTACATTTTTAGATGTAGAAATCTTTCGTGAAAACAATCAGTTTAATACTGCTATTTTCAGAAAAAAGACATTTACAGGTTTGGGGACTAATTTTCATAGCTTTTGTTTCCGAAATTTTAAATCTAACTCCATTTTTACCATTGTATATACTGTAGAGCTGTCTCCCTTACATCTCACTGATCTGTTTTTCATAAGGAAATCACCCTTCTTTTAACATATTTTACTGATAACTGCTTTCCTACCAAGCTCGCAAACAGGATTATTAACAGGGTTCTAAATAAAGAGTTTTGCACTAGCGCAAATGAAATAAATGTTCCTATGCTTCCCTTTTATGCCCGATTCCTATATTTGCGCGATGATTCCTTTAGGGATGAATTTACTAACATTGTACAAAAATACTTTGGTGCATTAAATGTTAAACTTATCCCTATTAGTCCACTGACAATTGGCTCCTTGTTTCGACTTAAAGATCGTTTATGCCCCCTCATGTCCTCTGGTGTAGTGTACAAATATTCTGTCCCAGATGTAGTCTGGGACCTTAGGTGGGTTCTTCTCAGAGGATGATGAGGGTTCGCATACATTGCCACAAGGGAGTTAGTTTCCGCACTGGATGTTCACTATCAAATCCTGAGCAGTCCAGTATACGTGAACACAGCAAGAAATGTAAAGTTCCCATTAAATATGACAATTTCATTATTGTGGGTCAAAACTCCAGCCCAAACGAATTATTGATCCTCGAGAGTCTCTTCATCAAACAGCTTGGTCCGCAGTTGAACACCCAGCAGTCCACCTCCACGCCCTTGTACTACCTTTCTTAACCTGTTGTTTTTGTTTACATTCTTTTAGTTTTTGTTTATCTCTTGCCATGGTAGGTCGACCCCGAGTGCTCCTCAAATATTTCTTAACTTTGTAATTTTTTAGTATCTTTTTTGTATTTTTATCTGAACTTTTAATCAACATATGTGCTTTTAATTTTCTGTGTAACTTTGTCAGTCTTGAGTGTACTTTTACGTATGTGTGAAGTTTTGGTTTTCATTTCAATTAGTGTATAAACGAGTTTTTAGATAACTAGCAAATTCATATATACTTTTTATTGGTCGTTATTTATTGTACAGAACCCTGATGATGCATTCAGCTGAATGCGAAACGCGTCGAAATAAATCATTGTACGTCGCCATGTTTGTTCCTCCTGCTCCTGTATATATATATATATATATATATATATATATATATATATATATATATATATATATATATATATATATATATATATATATATATATATATATATAATAGTGCATGCGTAGGTCTGCTGCCGAAAGTCATTGTGCATGCAAGAGAATATTGTCATGAAATGGATCGTGTCGGTTAACGACCTCGTATCCCAGCCTTATTATCGAAATAAATGTATTGGATTTAGAATTTACGCCATTTTATTATTAAAGTAATGCTTGAACTTTATAAATTGAACTTCTCTGAGCCAAGCTGTTTTATTTACCTCGAGTCCCAGCGATGGTTTTACAATATTTTTATATCCTATTTGAATGAAATGTTACTAATCCAAGGTAAATATAAATACCGAATCAAAATTCAGTATTCTAAATATATTCCCTTGGGCTTGGGACCATTAGAAATGTGAAGCAATAATATTTGTGGCTGGATAATAATTTTCAGACCTTTTCACACTTCACTGTAAACTTATCTAGAAATTCTGAAATTTAATGATCCAAGCATTATAAATAATGCATTTAAAACCAAAGGTAGGCTACTAAAAGTTCTGATATATTAGCCAGAAGCATACTGGAATGTTTCCTCACTAAATTTACTTGCATTGATTAAGGATGATATTTGATAAAATATAATGCACAGACTAAATTGTATACACGCTAATTTGTGTGTACTCGCCGAATACTTTATCTTTAATACCTCACATTTTAAGTTGCACAATTTACACAACAAATTTCTTACCAAACGTGGTAAAGCATATGCATCATTTAACCTTAATAAAACTAGATTAATTAAAACCTAACCATATTTCTCAATGACATTTCACCCGTCACTCTCGTGTCTGAGTAATTCTTACAAAAACACAGATGCAGTGAAAGAAGAAAAATCTAGCGTAATGTTTTTGGTATAAAATAATCAGGGTACAAACCTTTCTTTGGCCTTGCAATCCGAGATTGCCGCAGCTTAATTTAGACAGGCTTAGTGCCTGCTTTTACCGCTACTTCATCTCTGGAAAAATATTTGTGACAGATTAATAATGGAATATTGTTTTTGCATGATGGTGGCTACACTCTATATATATATATATATATATATATATATATATATATATATATATATATATATATATATATATATATATATATATATATATATATATATTGATAGTTGCGCGCACAAGTAAAGTTACAATGTTACGATGGTATGACGTCATTCCAGACGATATCCAGTGTGTGATAAATTACGGATGTGTAAACAAACTCGTGCTCCAACATCAATACGAGCAATATTGTCAACACATTGCTGTGCATTTGTAGGTTCTGCATCAGTTATCCCTACAGCCACAGACGCCTCAGACAGTATTTTAGATTTGTAATCTTCACTGTTGAAATATTTTCACTTCTTGAAGTGTCCGCGATCAACAGATAGTCAGTAACAAGCACCAACTTACAAATCTCAGAACCAGGAAGTGTATTTCGCAACATGTTTGCCAATTGAAATTGCTTTTTAATGCGTTGTTGCAACCTGTCTGGCTGAAAGAAAAGGCTGTATTAACTGGTACGACAGTGAAGTAATGCAGAAATATTTAGACAAACTGTCTATTTTATATTCAATAAATATCAGATAATTTTAAAGCAAATACCTTGATAAATTGTTCTATCGTTGCATAATTTTAAGAGTATTAAATTAAACGTCAGTGATAGAGTTGACTCCCATGGTGACTTGGAAGAGTCATTACAGAATTTTACACGATTAGCGACTGTGTTTTTTCTTCGATATAACTTAATCGGATGGCAATCAATGACGCAAGGTTTTGTCATGGCTTGGATTGAAATATATGAATAAAAAGAATTGGCGAAATAGATGAGGATGAGGCAAAGTTGAACGCTTCAAAACTCTTTCATTTGGTAGAAAATTATTGATTGGAAAACTTCCCTCTGGAACTATAGAAAGGCTGAACAAAACAATTTAAAAGAGAAATCTCTCAATACAGAAAGATATTTACAACGAACTGTAGATTAAATAATCGCTATGATAATTAATATCAAGGGAAAAAAAGCATATCTGATACAGTGTATTATAATGATCATTAAATAAAAGAAATGTGGAAATAATTTTAACCCTGTAAATGAGTGTAAAGTAAAAGGCTAAAGCGTGGGCCACTGCAAACATCCTTTAGTAAAGCCTACAGTGTTCCACGTGAGGTTTAACTGACAACACTAACCCCCCACCCCCACCCCTTACAAAAAAAAGAAACAACAACAGTATTTCGTCGCTATGAACCGAAGGGACGATGCAAACACCTTTAAGTAATGCCTGCAGTGCACCTTGAGGATCAAGTGACTGCACTACCCTCCTTAAAAGGAACAAGAGCACTGATGTTAAATGGCGTTATGGCACGGAGGACAAAACCCAACACCCTTTTAAACGCTAGATGTGCCTTTAATCACTCCTTTTACCAGCCCCTTTTAGATCAGAGAATAAACATCCCTTTGACGACATTCCAAATGAAATTTGACGGCCATTACAGACCTTCATCGGTTCCAATATCCTGTACATCCTGAGTTTCATGTCTCTCCGCCATAAACGTTTATCTTCAGCTTCCAAGACCAATTTTCCCTCGATTTTCCCTCCTCCCCCACCTACCTCGCCCAAAATGCAATTTATAATCCCATTAATACGTTAGCGTTTGAACTCAAAGAGGTTTTTTACCAATGTGCCCGCACTCGTACCGATATTAGAATGAATCTGTTTACTTATGTGTAGTTCAGTGATTATGAAAAGCATATATACATACATACATACATACATACATACATACATACATACATACATACATACATATATATATATATATGTGTGTGTGTATGTGTGTCTTTGTGTGTACGTGTGTCTACAGATAAGAGATTTTCGACTTCTCCCCGCGTTCCAGATGCATACAATTTGAGGGTTCTCACCGGCTGCAGTAACTCCCTCAGAAGGGGACCTGTTGATGACTGGAAACTGCACTTGAACACGCACACACATGAACATACACTCACACATGCACACACATACACACACATACGTACATATATATATATATATATATATATATATATATATATATATATATATATATATATATATATATATATATATACATATATATATACTGTGTATGTGTGTGTGTGTGTGTGTGTGTGTGTGTGCGCGCGCTCTAAGGGCAATCTGGAATAGGAACTTATGCCCTACGACTGCGAAGACAGTCTGATGGTAATGTATGTAAACAGAAAAAAGATATTACGGAGTGTGATAAAAATAGAAGGATCAAACAAACAGAACATTTGGTGACGGTTGTAGAAAGAGTATTAGATAAGACTTTGTGAGCAATTGTGAAGATTGGTGTACATTAGTACGGTTTGATTGCAGGAAGAGATACGGTACTAGATATTAGCTACTAGAAAAGAGGCTGGAGGGTAAAGGGAAGCTCTACCGTACATTTATAGATCTACAGAAGGTATTGCATAGAATATCAAGGGAGTTGTTTATGAGAGATGAAAATGGTAGAAAGGTTGGTATGGTTGGTTGAAAAGATGTATAAAAGAGCCTGTGGAAAACAGAAATGTTGGTTTACCGTTTGTACTAGTAAAATAGATGTATGGAGTGCAGGGATCAGGGATGAAAATCTATGGGAATGAAAATCTAAGGGAATTGCTTTCAGATCAGGGATTAGAAGAATTACAAAGACGAGTTAGACAGTGTCTTTTGAATAGGGTGGTAAGAAGGTAAATTTGAGGTTATGGTGTCCAGCAAGCATGAAGGAGGGATAGGTTAGTTGAACAAGACAGGGGAGGCCTAGATTCAAAACAGGTGGAAAATTTCAAATATTTAGCACCTGATTTAAGCCGGGAGGGAGGGTGTGATTTTTATAGCAACAATAAATTAACTGACAAGAGATCTCTGCCTTCTTTAGTCTAACTTTTCTAAACATTAGTTCATGTTTTATGAAATCGCAGTAAGCACTAACATATATGAAAATTATTACTAAATTCTTAAACGGAATGCATATATAATCATATGCTGTATATTTCTATGTAAATAAAATTGAAGGTGAAAATGGAAATATGCATTGTCTTAAGACGGATGTAACGTAATGAGAAAATATGATTATGAGGAAGCTGCAGTGATTTGGAGTTTTTATGCCGAACTGACAATATTTATGTGAGTAAAGAAGATTACAATTAAGAGTTTTACGCCCTCATTCCTGGAAAGGAAACTCCTTCAAGCCATCGCACTACTGTTGGAAATAAGGCCCCTCTGAATGAAAAACTAGATTTTCGTTTGCATAATCGTCGAATGCAAATTAGCTTCGTAAACATTTCCTCGGATTTCGGAGCAAAAGTATGGCAGTATGTTAAAATAATTAAGGAACTTACTCCTTATTTACCTTTCTCAAAAGAAAAAAAAAAGAGGCAAATGCTTTCTCGACATAACAGAGCTCATTCAAAGATTACAAAGCAACCCTTCATTTGAAATAGCAAAACGAATGAAGGCTCATTCAACAAGAATTGGGTCTCCCTCCTCCACGGGTAGTTGGACGCCCTCTCTCTCTCTCTCTCTCTCTCTCTCTCTCTCAAGCTCTAATGAAATGGATTTCAAAGGAAGTTTGTTGAAGTTCCCTGAAGTTCACAAAGGAACCTCTCTCTCTCTCTCTCTCTCTCTCTCTCTCTCTCTCTCTCTCTCTCTCTCTCTCTGCGTGTGTGTGCTAACGTTGAAAAGGAAATTATTAATTGACAGAAGTTGGTTCATAAATTCATCTTGCCCAGGTAGAATCTTCCTAAGAACTTTGGTTTTTGAAGGGTGGAAAGAGCTCCCACTTGAATGCGGAGAAAGGAGAGGCACGGGATGATGATGATGCTGAGGATAATGGTGTTGATGGTGATGAGAGTGATGCCAATAGGGAACTCCAGGAAATGACGGAACGGAGGGAAGGCTCTATTCATTATCATGCTATTGGTTCTCAATTCCTTTTGGCTTTCGTCTCTGTTATAAAACGAATAACATTCGTTATGAGTTTTTTATTGACAAGACAGGCCGGTCTTTTTTTATATCTAAGCTATAGTGTGGCCAAATGAAATGCTGCCAATTCAAATGTCGAAGGCTCTTGTGTTGATAACAGCGAATTCTGGAATGCTATGTATGGCAGATTTTTTAACAGAGTTTGGCGTTGTTGTTCTCGATGTCTTAGGTGTTCGGTCCTACCTGTTATCTATTCCTTTAATTTTGTGATATTAATTTACATCGTTACTAAAATGAACACAGGCACAGATATATATATATATATATATATATATATATATATATATATATATATATATATATATATATATATATATATATATATATATATATATATATATATATATATATATATATATATATATATATATATATATATATATATATATATATATATATATATATATATATATATACCTACAAACGCACACCATACGCTCACACAATCACACACACACACACATATATATATATGTAGAAATCGGAAACACAATGCACTCTTAGCACTCAGTTTCCTATGTTTTGGGTATGATTTCCACAGAAAGACATTGGAAATCGAGATTTCATTTATTAATTCACAAGCATTTTTTTTAGGTCGTTTAATGTGCAATAATCTTGTATAAACAATCTTGAATAAAGAAAATTCAGTAAGAATCCTAGAAAATTTCAACATTAATATCATTTCCTATTTTTTTAACTTAGTGAATGCAGCGAACGCTGGGTGAAGTAATGCAGACCGATTTAAAATAACACAGGAAATTTATTCATTGCATATACAAAACAGGGAGGTAACAGAAGAACTAAAATTATAAATGAAGAAAATGATAAAAACACGATAAA
>NC_089784.1:21475503-21488003 GCF_040412425.1 Macrobrachium rosenbergii | reverse complement strand
TCAGCCTAGAAAACAAAAATATGCTTTATTCTTTATCATATATCAGTTTGGTATGCACTCCACAAGAAGATCAGGACATACCTTTTCCGTCACTAATAAGGTCGAGATTGTGTGTCATGTTTAAGAAATACTGTTGGTAACGAAAAGTTAAACCTTTAACGTGAGAAACCAGTATCACGTTTTGATGCAGCATAGACTGCCGAAATTCGTGACCTATAAAACAAACCATAAATTAATGAAATTTCAATTACTGACGAAGATTTCTTTCCGTTACGAGAAATTTGGATTTTATTGCAGATATAAAAAGCTCACTTCTTTTTCATTTCTAAGACAATTTTTTTAAAATATTAATTATCACATTTTTCCGAGATATTTAAGCGTCAAAAAAATGTAAATTTTCCTAAGTTCTGAAATCAACAATGGATACACAGGTGCAAACTGTAAAAAAATATCTTAAAGATAAAACTATTTTTTATCATATCATCTTCGCTCTATTTAACTATAAAGATAAAACTATTTTTATTATATCATCTTCGCTCCATTTAACTAGCAAATTTGTTTTCTTTTTATTACTTTCAGTTATCTATTCAATGAATATATAATGAATCTTTGTATATACTGTTAGTAATATGAATTACTGTAAATTTAATCGCTTTTTTCGTTGATTTGGTAATTTCTTTAATTACCACGCAAAGGCTATCCTGTCTCAATAAGCATGTTCAATATATCCATAGCATTTGGATTGAAATATGATTCTAAGAACCTGGAAAAAATGCTGCAGAGTTTCTTATTTCCCCACACATGCGAATTTTGCTGAGAGAGAGAGAGAGAGAGAGAGAGAGAGAGAGAGAGAGAGAGAGAGAGAGAGAGAGAGAGAGGGAAGCGTGATAAGGTAATTAACTGTGCTTGTGTCAAATAACGGTAAACTATGGGAGTAAAAATAAAATAATGTTATATTTCGGTCACATTAATATATTTTCAAAGAAGGAATTATTGGGTTTTGGCCAAAATGAAATCCTTTTACTTTTCAAGAGGGGTGATAAGATAATTCACCAAGCTGCCGACCAGACTTTCTGGTGAAGTTTTATAATGATACATTTTTATAATAACACATTATCCATTTGACATTTTGACAGTTCTCCTTTACCAGTTATATTTCCTTTTCATGTGATTGCAGGATTTCTTATATATTTTGATAATATTTTTTCCAGTTGTTTTAGCGTTGTTTATTTGAAAAATATTACATATTGTAATATCATCCTTACATTATTTTGATGTGTTTGATTGAAATACCATAAATATACCGTGATGCATCTTAATAAAAAAACTCTTTATTTATTACAATATTTTTAATATTCATTGCTGTTAATTCCATACAAAAATACTTTTATTAATATTTCGGTCGCAGTTCACCTCTCTGTTATAAACACGAAGCTTTTACCAGCTTCAAAAGTCGGATGCAGCCTGTCAAAGCGTTATAGAATCTGTCTGTCGATTCAAGACGGGATAGCTGATATCTGTAGCTATATACAAAAACCTGGCATCCCGGTTCAATTTGCATTGCTGTACTACGTGTAAAAAATACGGGCAGCATTCTCGCACTTTTCTTGTATTTTAATATTACAGTTTTGCTTTTAAATGTTTGTACTGTAAATATCGACTTGTTACAGCACTTACTATGTGTTTAGAATGAGCAACCTCGCTAAATATTTGCGATCAGTTCATCAAATAGTAAAAACATGGCTGTTTATTTCTTTACCACCTGCTGTATAAACTGGTTCTAAAAACCAGGAAAAAATTACTGCCCAGTTTCTTGTTTCCCCCATACATACGAATTTTGCGGAGAGAGAGAGAGAGAGGTGGTAGTGGATCCCCTGTCAACTAACGTCAACTGTAGAGAAAAACAGAATGTATCTGTTTGTTAGCATCATGAATGTCCCGCTTAAAAAAATCATTAAAGGTGATGAAAATATGCTTCCGGACTGAATATCCACACTATTAATACGTAAATAGAGGAGTTAATTAATTCTTTTGTCATTTCAGCCATAACAGAATATTTTAGTGACAGTTTTATGCCGTTTTATATTAGCTGACTCACATGAGAGCACTGTACAAATAAGATAGGTTGGCAATAAAACAATGGGAAAGAGGCAGACTACTGTGTGTACTCCCTACATGAATATTCTCATTGTTTCTATGTTGATTTGATTGTAATATATATTTTTTCCTTTATAATGTTAATCAGAAGTTTAACGAAAGCTTTTTTAAAACTATTTACTTACTTTTTTGTTTATTTCTATTTATTTGTTTGTATAATTATTTGTTTGCTTATTTAAATATTTATTTATTTGTCTACTTATTAATTTATTTATTCGTTTGTTTATTTATTCATCTGTTTACTTATTTATTTATTTGTCTGTTTATTTATGAAACGTAACAAAGAGGTATTGTTGTCATATGGTTTGTATTAAGCAGGTTGCAAAGAAGTTATACCTTCTTGACGTGCCGAAGGACTGAGCCACTTCAGACAAATGGCAGCATAAAACAAACTTCACGTTTAATGGTTTCCTTTACAGAGGTGATTCGTATTTCTTGTAACGACCAGTAAAGCAGCAAATGTTGTTTCCATGTTTAGAGTAAAACGGAGAGGAAGAGAGTTTTTCATATATCAAGTTTAAAAGGGATCACTGTAATCCATCTAAATCTAAATATATATATATATATATATATATATATATATATATATATATATATATATATATATATATATATATATATATATATATATATATATATATATATATATATATAATGTATATATTCATATACATTATATTTAATTAACGTTGGTTTTTCTTTTCACTTCCTTCCTGCCCTCTCCTTTTACCTTATGATGAAGAGAAAGGTGGAATGAATTGCATTTATGCGTTTTTAATTAGATCGGAAATTGTTAAAGGATATAATTGTATTTCTGCGAAGATTTCTAAGAATTAATCTTAATGTATAGCTGGTGACAGATGTATAAGCGAACAAGGGAAAAATATTATATCTCATGCAGAGGAAGAGATGAAATGTGTGTTTAGTCTTAGCAAAATATCTCAAGGAAGTAACTTTACTGTAATTGTTAAGTTCTAAAAAGTGAGAGTAAAATAGGCCAGAGTCTATCGCCAGTTATACTGTATATATATATATATATATATATATATATATATATATATATATATATATATATATATATATATATATATATTCCTATATATATGTATACATATATATATGTATATATATGCATGTATATGTATGTATGTCGATATGTGTGTATATATTCATATATACACACATATCATGACATACATCATATACATGCATATATATACATATATATATATATATATATATATATATATATATATATATATATATATATATATATATATATATATATATATATATATATATATATATATATATATATATATATATATATATATATATATATATATATATATATATATATATATATACAGTATAACTGGCGATAGACTCTGCATATTTTACTCTCACTTTGGAACTTAACAATTACAGGAAAGTTACTTCCTTGAGATATTTTGCTAAGACTAAACACACATTTCATCTCTTCCTCTGCATGCGATATAATATTTTTCCCTTGTTCGCTTATACATCTGTCACCAGCTATACATTAAGATTAATTCTTAGAAATCTTCGCAGAAATACAATTAATATATCCTTTAACAATTTCCGATCTAATTAAAAACGCATAAATGCAATTCATTCCACCTTTCTCTTCATCATAAGGTAGTAAAGGGGGAGAGGGTAGGAAGGAAGTGAAAAGAAAACCAACGTTAATTAAGGCAATAATAGCGTAAACATCCCTCGCAAAGAAATCTTTTCCAGCGGCCATCAGGAAGTTCAAAGGATTCGGGTCATTTCCTTCCTCACTTCCTCAAGGAGGTGCTATTTTTGGTGCTCGTTTTCCTGTGTTTATTTTATTTTATTTTATTTTTTTTTGTCTGGAAGAAGGGTTTGTGTGGGAACTATGGAACAGGCGTCTTCGAATTTTTGTGAAAGTAGTTTTTAACGTCTAGGGCAGAGATCCGAGTCTAGTTATATATCTGGAATACTATTTTCGATCTTTTATTGTCAGTGGCAGTGATTTTTATTTACATACATCGACTGCTTCCCACTGCTTGCGTGAGAAAACGTTAAATGGTGCAGAGCATTTTGCGTAAGTGTGCTGAATGCCTGATGGTGTTTACAACAGAAACCGTCAATGGAACAATATGAGTTAGTTATTACTGTGACCTCAGCCAAGGTTTGCGATCTGTGATCACTCTCTCGATTAAAGGTAATAAGAACATTTGAGTTATGATCTTAGAAGTAATTATATTATTTCACTGTACTAACTTTTCTTGTTTGCGATTTCTGACAATTCTTTTAATCCCTATTAGGTGTTCTGAGATGGGGGGAAAACGAATGGCATTAAGCATTAAAATGTAATAAAACGAACAGAATAGTTGAATGTTACTTTGAAATGGAAACAGGCGTTTCCATAATATGCGCCTTTTAGATTTCTGAAAAGAAAATCATTGTGCCGGCTTTGTCCGTCCGTCCGCACTTTTTTCTCTCCTCACTTTTTTCTGCCCGCCCTCAGATCTTAAAAACTACTGAGGCTAAAGGACTGCAAATCGGTATGTTGATCATCCACCCTCCAATCATCTAACATACCAAATTGCAGCCCTCTAGCCTCAGTAGTTTTTATTTTATTTAAGGTTAAAGTTAGCCATAATCGTGCGTCTGGCAACGATATAGGCCAGGCCACCACCGGGCTGTGGTTAAAGTTTGATGGGCCGCGGCGCATACAACATTATACCGAGACCACCGAAAGATTGATCTATTTTCGGTGGCTTTGCTTATACGATCTACAGAAAACTCGATTGCGCCGAAGAAACTTCGGCTCATTTTTTATCTGTTATTTACGCTCAAGATAAGTACTTCTTTCGGTGTCAGTCACACTGTCCTCAGGTGAGGGGTAGTTTACAACTAAATCTACCTGGGTCCCTAATCCCACGTCCAGCGCCCTTTGCCTCCTGGTGGATGGTAGGACGTAGTGTCATGCCGTCCGGACGTTTTAGGTGGCCTTAACGTCCAGACGACATTACAGTACGCCCTACTATCCACCTGGAGGCAAAGGGCGCTGTCCTAGGAAGCAAGCCGGGATTTCTGATGATCTTGTAGACGGAACACGAGGCTTACCCGATAAGCACAACGACCAATCAGTAGACAGAGGGCCTGTCTAGTTGAATGACGAGCTTTTAATAAACAGTCTACTCAGTTTAAATGTAAACGAACGATGGACTTGGAACAAATATGTTTTATCTCACTGTAGGTACTTAAAAAGACATAACTATGCGAGTGCGAGTAAGAGGCATTTTAATCATTTCTTGCATGTAAATTACATGAGTAGGTTAATATTCCAAATAAGCAAGGAACAGCGTTGTCTATGAGGCTGTCCAGGACGTGGGGAGGTGAATGGAAAAACCACTATTGCATTGGAGGGAAGGCGGGATATTTCAGTTATAACATGGCTTGATAGCTATGGTATTGTGGTTTTTCTTTCCAGAATACTCCGCATGTTTATATATTATTTTTTTTAACATACAAATAACTGTATTAGCTCAGTGCTTGGGCACTTTCGGGGCTATTTAGCTACATAAGTTATCCAGCAAAAGTTTAAAATCCCATTCAGTTCCCGTCATCCTGTGTTGTTAACATACGGTATAAATAGGCATACAATATTTTTCATTGTTGGGCATTGGAACGATAACTAGATAGAATGAATAAATAAAGGTTACCATAAAAGAGTAATTTCTGACTGAAATGGAATGAATGTATGCTTAAAAGAAGTTGATAAATAAAATCCCAGCCGAATCAGTAGCATAGGCCTAGCTTCATTGGTCCGCGCTTCATGCTTTAGAGGTAAACAGCACTTGGTATCATAATAAAGTTATTTCCTTACATATGCAATGAAACTGCACGTAGAATAAAATTGAATGAAAAAAAAAATATTGTGATACAAATTCTTCTTGAGCATAGGTCTAAGAGTGGTCTTGGCTATTTCTATATAGTAAGATCAATCATGATGGCTGAAAGATCGTTCGTTTGCGTTTGATATGAGTAGAATGCTGGATACAGCCTAGGCTTTCGTATGCTTGTGTTGGTATTATATTATGAATAAAGATCGATGTGTTTATGAATTATATCGGAAGGGGCTGGGGTTCTTTGTCTATATAAACATTCAAATGCGTTTTTGGAAAACTAGTTTAATATTTATCATAATGTGCCAACGATTTCGGAAACGCTGATGTATCAGTCGCTCACGTGCTACCCATGCGCATTGCCATACCTTACCCGTGAGTGGACAGATGAAATGAAAACGACTATAGTTATCAATGGTTTGCCCTACAATTTCTATCTCGAGAAAAAATCTGCGATCAAAAAATGAATAAATGTCAACTTACCCCAACCATTCCATGATTTCTCCCACCCCCGCATGTGATAGGATCATAGGAAGTAGATCAGTAGCTTTCGGGCTTTCATGCGGAATATTTTTGTATATGTGTGGTACCGAAGTGTGTCGCGAACCGGCTGTGTTCCTACTTGAACTTGATTGTGTTTGTATCATGAATGAGTGACATGTCTAACAAGCGTACCATCCATGATACAGTCCGTGTAACTGAATGTCATAAGGTGGGGCTGGAAACAAGTGAAATTATGAAGCAAAGTGGCACAGGTAAGAGAATTGCAAGTCGGCTTGTTGCCAAGTTCATGGCGTCCAGTCGGGGGCGGGGAGTCTACCCTCTTCTTGGTCATGGAGCCCCCGTAGGCTTTCTCCTCGCGCTCTCATGCTTAGGAAACTATATATCAGACGACCAGCCTTGACTAGTGCAAGGAAATAAAACATAATATTCAACTGCTCGGCCACGTATCCGTGGATGGTACTAGTGGGTACTTTCCACTCGTACCATCATATGGGCGAGGCTACGTTTCACGGGTGCGAGAAGGGTAAAGATGGAGTGGCGGTGCCTCATAGTGATAAGCTGGGGCCTAAACATGTTGCACTCACGTCAAGTTTTCCCAGTATGTTATGGTGTGGGGGATGTTTTTCGTATGGTGGCGTGGGGGATTTAGTGTTTCTTTCCAGTTCTTGCCAAGAGCGAGTAGGTCAACAGAGATTTTACCTGACGCTGTTAGGCGACGTTTCGGAATCTTCGTTTTGAGAAATCGGGGGACATCCATTCTAGAACAAGACGGTGCGAGGTGCCACGCTGCCAATTACGTCAGTGATTCACTCACTCACTCTCGCTAGTTATTACGTCACTGATTGGCTAAACGATTGCCACATTTTAACTATATTAAGTCTTGGCCAGACAATTCCCCTGATTTGTCCCCAGTAGAAAACCTTTGGGCAGCGATCAAGTCTTACTGAAGGGGAAGAAAACAAGACACCACTCGATAAACACCAGACCGCCATACACTCGATCTGGGACAGCTTTGAAACTCGCCCCCCCCCCTTTGGAATTTGGCGAATTCTATCCTCTATAGGCTTAAAGTGGCGCCGAAAACGAAGGGAGGACCCTGAAGCAATAGGCCTACTAGATGCATAGGTGAGTGTTACAATTAACTTTTTATTTCTTACGCTTTCTATTCTTCTTTTTAGACCAACTCACCTGAAAAAATAATCATATTTAAATGTGGCCACATTTTACGTGTATATATATATATATATATATATATATATATATATATATATATATATATATATATATATATATATATATAGTATATATAATTATAGATGCATGGATGAGTGCACAAATAACTTTTTATTTTTTCTTGCCCTTGCCATTGTTTCTTTTTTAGACGAACTCAACTGAAAAAAAGATCGTTTTTAATTGTGGCCACATTTTACGTATATATATATACATATATGTATATATATATATATATATATATATATATATATATATATATATATATATTAGTAGATACATGGGCGAGTGTTTCAAATAACTTTTTTATTGTTACTGATTCTTGCCGTTGTTTCTTTCCTAGACCAAGTCAATTACGAAAATTATCCTATTTAAATATGGACCACTATTTCACACACATAACACACACACACACACACATATATATATATATATATATATATATTTATATATATATATATATATATATATATATAGTGTGTGTGTAATACGTATTATGTACACATATATATGTATATATACATGCATACATGCGTATGTATATATATATATATATATATATATATATATATATATATATATATATATATATATATATATATATATATAGTATATATATATATATATATATATATATATATATAATATTTATTATATATATATATATATATATATATATATATAATATTTATTATATATATATATATATATATATATAACTGGTATTAGTATGGCTGTTTGTAATAACATTATCTTACCTCTTAAACGGTCATCGATCGAAGGTAATTTTTTAAGAATATAACGACAAGATTATCACGTACCAGTGGTGAAATAAATACCAGATGATTTTCATCTTAAATTTCGTATTTTTCGGACGTTTCCACCGTAGCAGAGAAGTGGTTACGAACTCCTTAGCTGCTTTTGGATTCAGATAGCCATTTCTTTTTTTAAGACACAAATTATATAGTTTACAGATATGGTGAGTTATGAATTATATTGCTCTCAGACATCTTGACATGAGAGTATGAACAGTTTTTCTTTCAACTTGGTCTTTATTTATAAATGGAAATAAATAGTTAGCTACCATGGTCGCTGTTTATCAGTCAAAGGCCTTGAAGATGTGATTTAGTTTCCTATTCAGTAGGATTGATAGTAGTGGTCTCTTTAGAATTCATTGCCGTACAGATGACTGTCCAAGTCAGAAGTTGCATTGAATGCGCATGAGGGCGACAATGAATTTTGGTTCAAACTAGGTACAATTAATAATTTCTGTTACTAATCAAGAATATGTTTACAAATTTCGGTGTATTGCAATTTTTCACAGTTGTCTTGTATGGTTAGTGGCCTGTGACGCCCCAAACTGGGCGATTTTTGTAGATAAAATAAGATATTCTCTTAACATAATCTGATGTCTATCTTTCGGTGCCTTCTCGAACACCTGTCTTCCATTAATGTATACCCCAGAGTTAACGATAATTAATCTTAGAGGAATTTATTTTAAAATATTTAGGGAAAATTTTAAGGGACTAGGATATCAGCTTTGGTATCTCTAATTTTATGATATGGGATTCGTAGGCAAAGTCAACTGAAAGTATGATTGAGTTTAATTACACTATGGCCATAATTTACGCATATATATATATATATATATATATATATATATATATATATATATATATATATATATATATATATATATATATATATATATATATATATATATATATATATATATATATATATATATATATATATATATATATATATATATATACTGGCTAGTGGTATGCGACGTCCCAACCTTTGTAAACAAAATAAGATCATCTCTGAACGTAATCTGATGTCTATATTTTGGTGTACCCATTCTCGAAAATCTCCCCCTAGTGTTTACTTCAGGGTTAACGAAAAGTCATCTCAGAGGAATTTATTTTAAAATATACAGAGAAAAATTTAGGAGTCTAGGATACCAGCTTTGGTATTTCTACTTTTATGATATGGGATGCGTAAGAAAAATTTTTTTTTTAATATTAACCCATGCTGCACGTAATTTTAACAGAATATCCGGCTCAGAATTTATTTATTTTTAAGTTTTCTGTAAAAGGAAACTATTTAGCCGGCTTTGTTTGTCCGTCCGCGCTTTTTTCTATCCGCCCTCAGATCTTAAAAGCTAATGGCGCTAGAGGACTGCAAACTGGTTTGTTGACATCCACCCTCCAATCATAAAACTGACAGATTGCAGCCCTCTATCCTCAGTAGTTTTTATTTTGTTTAAGGTTAAAGTTAGCCATGACCGTGTTTCTAGGAACGCAACAACACAAGCCACGACGGCCGGCTGAGAGTTTCATGGGCCGGGGCTCATACAGCATTATACCGAGACCCCCTAAAGATTTTTTACTTGTTTTATCCTTTCTCCCTTGAACTCCAACAACATGGGAGTAGGAATTCCATATCAGGAGTTTATTCTCTCCGCTGAAGTGATATTCTCCTAAAAACTAAAAATTAAAACACTGAGATTCATTTTTAATCAAAGCTTGCTATGATATTTTTTTTATTAGCCAATTAGCAACAAAGTCATAATTAATACAACACATCCCTGTACATAATTATACCTTTACAGCAGCCCCACGCTATTCACTCTGATGATAATAATGGGAGTGCAATTTAATCCATAATTACCAAAATAGGCGATATAATTATCCTGTGCTTCATCATCTTCTGAAAAGCTATGCAAATAGTTATGAATGTAAAGGTTGCTACTGTTGTAGTACATTGCGATTCTCTTAAATGGAACAGATAATTCTCAACATAATAAAAGCTTTAGTGCCCAATAAAAAATTTTTGGGCCTAGAATAAGGTGTGAAAATTTAATATTCAGCCAAAATGACTGGACTGAAAAATTGAAGATGCTTTTGAGATTTATTAGCGATTGTTGTAATTTCAAAGACAATATAAACGAAACATAAAGAAAAAATGTATAATTTCTTGAAACATGTAAAATAAAATGTCAATTTGATTCTGAACCGTAATGAAAACCTTCACACCTAACCTTTAACATTTTCGTGTGGTAGGAATTATATATACAAGTAACAGACGTGGTTTTATTTACGGTACTGTATTTTTGAACAGGAAATATCTCCTTTTAGGGTCAACGCAAAAGGTCACGAGGTAGAACAACTGAAGTTTGTTTACACTGAAGCAACGTCCTTCTGCCTGGCGTTAGGGAGTGAGGAGGGTAAGAGAGAGACCTGCTGGATTACATCAGACTGAAGTGATCTGATTGAGCGTCAAAGAACAAAGAAAACATGGAGTCTTTTACTCTTAAAGAAAGATAAAATTCTCTCTCTCTCTCTCTCTCTCTCTCTCTCTCTCTCTCTCTCTCTCTCTCTCTCTCTCTCTCTCTCTCTCTCATACATATACATGAATGTATGTATGTATATATATATATATATATATATATATATATATATATATATATATATATATATATATATATATATATATATATATATATATAGAGATATAGAGAGAGAGAGAGAGAGAGAGAGAGAGAGAGAGAGAGAGAGAGAGATAGAGATTTTTATCTTTTTCTAAGAGTAAAGACTTTACGAATATACTCAGAAGGAATCACCGAAGGAGAGAGACAAAGAAAGTTATATGCATACATGTATATACGAGTATATATATGTGTATGATTATATGTGTATATACATCTATGAATATATATATATATATATATATATATATATATATATATATATATATATATATATATATAGCCTATATGCATATCACTTTTTCTGTCTCTCTCCTTAGGTGATTCCTTTTGGAGTATATTCGTAAGTAACAGTATACTATTGGGACGTAGAATGTATATACAAAAGGTATATGCGATGGCAAATCAGTAATAATAATTGAGAAAAAATAATGTTGTTAACCGTTATCTTTAGGAGAAAAGAAATCAGAGGAACAATTTTCCTCACACATGATAGACATGTACATATATATTGTGTATATATATATATATATATATATATATATATATATATATATATATATATATATATATATATTATATATATATATATATGTATATAATATATATATATATATATATATATATATATATATATATATATATATAATATACAGTATGTATATATATATATATATATATATATATATATATATATATATATATATATATATATATATATATATATATATATATATATATATATATGTATCAAGTGCACTGGACATCATTGCCCCGGAACAAGTATTTTCAGAAAAATTTAAATTCAACTAGAATTTATAACAATCATAATGTGCTAAATAGCGATATTAACTTTCGATACATAGCTTTGCTAAAAACAATTTAATCAAAATACGCTTTACCGAAGCTCCGCTAGAATTAAGAAACAGTATGGAAATTAAATTCATATAATCTTAATTACCCTCTTGCTTTGTGCCGTCCGCAGAAAATGAGCAAATGATTCTCCGAGTGAAAGATAAAAGGGAGAAATACTGTCTGAAGAGAATGTAATCCGTAGTGGCTGGAGAGAGCGAATCAAGATTTGTTGAACGTGGACGACAGAAAAGAGGCAGGGTTGACTGATCCCAGAGTGGAAGTGATTAGTGTCAATCGTTTCATAGTGCAACTGCGAGGTTTCCCTCCTGTTATGCTGTTTTTATTCTCAATTTCCGTTTCAG
>NC_089784.1:21468003-21470503 GCF_040412425.1 Macrobrachium rosenbergii | reverse complement strand
CGATTTGCTGAAATCATACCCCTCAAGAATGCAGGCTGTGGTACAGGTAGATGGAGGCCACACAAAATATTAAAAACTCAGAGAGAAACTTAAATAAATACCTGCTCTGAATTACTTTTGTTTTTGTCCATATCAATTTTAGTTTATGCTGTAGGGGGTTGGCCCTCTAATTTCGAAACACCCTGTATATACATATCTACATATACTCGTAAATAGATAGATATACAAATTGTTCAGGTAATGGAACATGCAGATATACAAGGCAATTGTTTATAACACTTTTATTTGGCAACGCACTTGAGTTATATCATTATTTTCAACGCATTTAGTAGCATTGTTTGTTTAGTCTGTTTGTCTGCCTGTATATCTTTTTCTGTTTTATTTTTCCCTCCACCTCCTTTTCCCTTTGTTTTTATAAAGCCTTTAAAGTCTTGTTCAATATGCTGTAAATCCTGCTATTGTTGTGAGGTATGTTTTTCGTTTCTCACTGTTAACACATAAGCTATTGAATGTGTGTTATATGCACTACATTTCACTATACATATGTATGCGATGGTAATCCTTAGCCGATGGTCCATTCAATGTGACTACTGTTTAATTTCTTTATTTTTTTCTTATTGTTGCCTTAATTTGACCATGGTGTAGTTGTCATTGTAAAATTCACACATTATATGACGAGAATTTTGGATTCATAAAATACTGTAAAAACAGTATAGAAATATCGTTATTTGTACGTACAACTAATTTCGAAAATAATGCAAACAGTTGTTTATCAAGGTAGACAGTGAGCCAGCACACGTTTGTTTAGGAAAACCTATCTAAAAACCATTTTTTTTCTAATGAAATACTTGACAAAAGACTTCTTCGCTGTTAAATAACGATAATAAGTTTTGAATCAAATAGTTATTATCATTAATTGTAAAAATCGACGAACAATCACGTTCCAGTTGGTAAGAAGAGAAAAAAGACTCATTATGTGAAATTCGTTTTTTCGTTTCTTTGTGTTCTATTGACATTTTTGCACATGAACTATTTACATAACGCTTTTCCTAGCCTACGATAGCTTCTGCTGTCATCTTCACTTATATTTTACTTAATGGATCTTTAAGTATTCTTCTTCTTATTATTATTATTATTATTATTATTATTATTATTATTATTATTATTATTATTATTATTATTATTATTATTATTATTATTATTATTCCGTGACATAGATAAACGGAAAATAACTGTGAATGTAGTTTATTGTATTTTTCTTTCCTGGGTAATCATCAGTGTACAACAAAGGAATCATTAAAAAATGTTAATTTTTTAGAATGTCATTTTATACATAAGAACCTTAAGTTAAAGCCAGAGAACAATAACCTCTGATAGATGAGCTGCTTAATAATTGCAATTAAAAAAAATTTTGAAATTACAGTAATTACAGTTTTTAAACTTTTCAAAACTAAGCTATATGAGAAATTCTTTTACATTAAGATTAAATGCGATTCATTTGTTAACATGCAATTCATGAAACATATTAATCTGGTTTTATCAGAATCTAACAGAATTATTATTAAAGCATTTTGCCAGTCTCCTATTGTATTATTTGTTTTTATTCAGTTCAATATCTACAGATTGTAGGAGGAAAATGCTGCTACAGAATTTACCTGAACTTTGGGATAATTTTAGACAATATAAATGATCATTTGAAGGGTCTTATTTTTATGCATAAGTCTGCTTTTAGTTTTTTCCAAATATGCTAGAGGCAAAAAGAAAAGGGGGCAACGTAAACACAAACTAAAAAAAAAGTAAAAAATGCGATTACATTACAGCCATGTAAGGAGAGGAGAGGAAAGTTGAAGTCACAGAGGAATTTAATATTGTATCAGCATAAACGTTCCTCTGGCCTCATACTGAACATATACCGACGAATTTTCAAGAATTACAGTACAAGCATTTACCTTGTACTGTCTCCGATTATCCCAGCATTTCGACTAGTGTATTTTACAGATTCTTGTCAAAGTTTGGTCACCTGATAATCACGTAATTTCAGAAATCGAGTTCAACTTTTCTGAATTCTTCCAAAGCTTAACAACGAAGCGTTGCTAGGGAATTAGTAAGTATTGTTGGTGACTTTAGCTCCCGGATGTAATTTTTGTATACATGCAGTTACTGGCATCATTTTGGCCATAGTGTTATCTCAGGATTTTGGTTGATTTTACAAAGCGCTCATATTCCATCATTGCTCATTGATTTTTTGCTTGGAAACATCGCAAGTAATTCACTTCTTTGGCGTTCAGCATTTTCACATTAGTAACTTTACTTTTAATCTTGGTACAGGAATAGCTTTCGGATCATAGATCAGTCTGTTTTCAGTAGACAATTTTTTTAAGTTTTTAATCTGATGCTAAAGATTTTAGTGATCACTAGATTAAAATACTGTATACCATTTATCAACTGCTCAAGCTAATTACCTTTCACCTTAACTAATGAAGTAATCCTGCTCCCTTGT
>NC_089784.1:21460503-21463003 GCF_040412425.1 Macrobrachium rosenbergii | reverse complement strand
AATGTGTAAGTTATACTTTTTTAAACTTTGGGCGTTATATATCTTAAACGAATTAACAAAATACCTTCTCGTTAAGAAATAATCGCAATTTAGTGCATTCTTGCAATGGCTCATTAGCCGAATCTTTTAAGAAAAGAGCAGGCGTCGCATCTTTCTTACGCTTCTATAACATATTTTCGGAAAATAACGTCCCATTCTTTATTAATCGTTTAAATCTGTTAAACGCTATCTTCCTTTTAAAAAGGAAACGGATTCTTCCTTTTAATTTCCTATTCCCTTTTCATTATCAGATTAAAAACCCAGAATAGTAACAAAAACGGGCTTCGCGTGTAAGCTTTATCAGGCAATTCGTACCAGTGAAAAAGCTTTATACTTTATCAGCATGGTGAGTTCCCGTCTCTAATTTTTAGTACTTCTTCTTTTAATAGCACTATGTACAAAACATTTACCTAATGCTTTATTGCACACATTACAGAAGTCATTAAGTAAATGCAGTGAAAAAAATTGTAATATGTCCCACTCGTACCACGCTGCTGTCATTTTTACTTAACTGAACATTTCTTGTAAATAATATTTTTCAAGTATCCATTATATGTAAATGAACATGACAGTCCAGTGTGACAGGTTTTTCTTATCTTCAAATATCGTAATCAAGCATTACGTTGTTTATTGTTTGCAAGTCATTTTTAGATAATAAATCGTCTCTCGAAATTATCAGTAAGATCCAAGTACTTACCATCATTTAGAATATTTTTCTTGTATGTAACAGAATAATGTCATTTTAAGTAAAAATTCCAAAATAACCTCGTCTTCAGTTTCGTATCCTTCACAAGGGAGCTGCTACTTAAAGTTACCAATTTATACTTGCATGTCAAAGAGTATTTGTAATCTGGTCCATTGTTCTTCACAATATTGTAATGTGACATTAATATTATTTTTAAGGCATCCTAGTTTTCAATTACTAAAAAAAAAATAAAGAAAATCCACGGCGGATTCGTGTGTATCAGTTTCTCAAGAACAACGTTACTTTTCATTTTCCTTTAAGCTTTTGCTTACGTTTCATTCATGAAAAGTATCACGTTCGTCATCACATTAAATTCACAATAACTGTGTATTTCTGTTTTTGTTCATTCTTTTGTACGAAAAAGTCGCACGCTAGTTTAGAATTCCATTCTCCAAATGATTAAGAATTCAGATACTTTTTTTTTGAAAAGGATATTTTTTTATTTACTGGCGTCATTATTTGTACTTTATTTCCAATTATTTCAGCAGAATACATGTCAATAAATTATTTACTTATGAATTATATATATATATATATATATATATATATATATATATATATATATATATATATATATATATGTATATATATATATATATATTACGTGTGTGTGTGTATCTGTGTGTGTGTGCAATTACATTGTACGTATGATCGCAAACGACATTATTTGTTCATTCACCTTTTCATCGACCTGTTTACGTAAAGATTTCGTGACGACTGTTTGGACGTGACCTCAGGCATATCATGTAAGTGCTGGTGTTTATGACCGTGTTCATAATGTAAGGGTAAAAGTACGCCGCTAGACACTAATTACTTCTCCTAAACCACAGTGACGGCTATGCATGGCCGCCCATGAAGAAATTACAGTAATTACAACTGCGCCCATACGTCACACAAAAACAGCAGCCCCCTACGCCACCCCCTCGACTGCAAAACAAGGGATCTGTCCCCTATACAATGTCACAGGCTAAAAGTACTGTTCTGGAAGGAAGGAGATTAGTCGATCGATGGCCTGTTATTTTGTATCGTATGAGCCACCTTTGTGTTGCTGTTTATGATTCGGATTGGGAAAATATTATTCGTCATAAGTAATTCTGTCCACTGGGAAATTCTTAAAACCAGTTGAGTTGATATAATTCCCTTGAGTGCATTGTAAACCACTGGAAAATAATGTCCAGCTGAATATTTGAATTGTTTAACTAAAATGTTATGAATTGTTTGGCTGTTTCAAGAAATTATTTTTCTTAACAAAATTCGAATATTGCTTATGAATAATCCATGTGATTGGCAACACTTTCCAATCCAGGGGCCCTAATCCTACACTCCTCCTACCCCCACCCATCCAGGTCCTATACTCCCGTCACCCCCCCACAAAAAAAAAAAAAACAAAGGCTCCCTCCCTACGTCTATTCTTCTCTGATACAATTCCGAACCCTCATCTTCATATCCACTGACGCCCGTAGACTCATAGATGAATGAGAGAAAATGCGTAAATTTAAAGCCAAAAAAATTTTAAATATCAAAATACGGAAATGGCATCTGCGAAGATTGACAAAGGTATATAGTCGGCAATGTATACATCAAAATCAAAACTTACTAATTCACAAAACTGGCCGCTAGTTATAGATTTTGAATTTATGAACCTTTTTTTTACAAGGAAGCTGTTTTGTTCACAGTCTTTTTCATAATTTCTGCTAAAAGCTATTGCGTAAAAAG
>NC_089784.1:21420503-21458003 GCF_040412425.1 Macrobrachium rosenbergii | reverse complement strand
TAATGATTTTTATATCTGTGAAATAGTTTGATAAGAATCTTCATCATTGCGGAATATTTTGATAAGATTGCTTATCTTTTTCGAATAATTTTTACATTTCTGGCTGATAGAATCTCATGATGTGCTCTCCTTTCATATAATTATATACGAAGAGGCATTTCTTTAGTGATATTTTGGTAAACAAAATAATCAAAATAAGAATTCCATGTGCACAATAAAACATCAAACAAAAATGGAAAACGCAATAAGTTGCCACCGATTAAAGAAACTCATAATTGACCTCATCCTTTGATGTGCTAAATTTAAAGTCTATGATTTTTTTCCTGTCCACATCATTAACCTAGATGTGTATTAATCCTAATTGCATTTTTTTATTTATGAGCGCTTAAATTATTGCATGTGAACTGAGCTCTTTTTAATAATTCTTTCCTTCGTTAATGTTTCATACGTTTTAAATATTATTAGATAATATATATGTATCAATTCCACTAATGAGAAATTATTATTTCCCTTACAGCTGCTTCATTAGAAACTTTTATGTTCGTTGTATTAATTTTCATTATTTACGGTAAAACTCTAATGGTCAAAAGACCGATTTTTACAGAGGTGGAATAGTAAGCCTTCCTTACATATATCATAAACTCAGAATTTATGAAACACTTGACTGGTAAATCATCAGTTAATCATGCTTTCACAAGAAAAGTATTCTAGTGAAGAGACACTATTTATCTGATATACCTTGCTTTAACTTTACGACTTTCCACATATCTCTAACTTTAATATGAATAGACGACAGATTAGACTACAGGCCACTCACACTACCTGAAAGGCAACAATAAATGTTCCATATAACTTTTGCGATCTTTTTGCACTTGGGATGATGGATTCCTAATTGAATGCCAGGCCTTTGGTGTGCGGCTTAGGCATAATTACTATTATTCTTTAACTATCTTTCATAACTGTCTCATGCATACACAGTATATCACTGGACAAAACAGCGGCTCCTCTACTGATGCTAACACAGATTGCACAGCCCAGTATAGCTGATATAGTTGAATTTAAACAAGTTTTGTGCTGATTGCAATCTTGTGGTAATTCAGTTACAACTATTTCAAGATCAGCTACATAGGACAAATAACAAAACAAATTCCATTTTTATTCAAATAAAATATCAGGTTCGATACTGTATTGTTGGGTGGCTTGTATCTGCTGGCTTTGTGCTACATGAAAGAAACAACACCTAGCTTAAAGGAAATTATTCTTTCATAGTGCTAATAGCGGCTTGCTCAGGTCACCAGCGATATCCTGTGATGTCCAGTTTTACCATAACTTAATCATTTCGAACATGCACGTTGCTTGTATAGGTAAAAAATACGTGAAGTATTGGATAAACCTGGTCCGTTTTTTTCTTTTTGGATAAAATGCACTATACCTGAGAAAAAGCTTAGTGATATGTAAAACGTACCATCGACAAACCACAATGAAAATATTAGATAGTGTAGCTGTGTTTCCCTCCCAGATATCCTTAAACAATTGCATCCCGGGCAAATTGTCTACTAAAAGTATTTTTTCGTCAGTTCCGTTGTTAGTGTTGAGTTTTGCATTAACAATTATAAAAAGTTGAAGGTCCGCTGGATTCGGAGGTGTTAGGCATTCTGTATATCATTTCGTCATCGTCAGATTCGTTTTTCCATCATTCATGTTTTTGGTAAAGATCCCAGAACGGACTGAGGTACATCAACAACGCACTTGTAAATAAGTACACTACAAATCCACTGAATTTTTTGACTCGGCTTTTTACACTTTTCTCAATTTGCCAACTTCAACATCAGATGTGAAAGAATAACTGGAGTAGGTCATTTAATCTGGCATTTTCATTGCCACGTCTCGTATGCATGCGTCCATTGAACTACTTGTTTGTTTGAATTGCAAAGTTTTATATATGCCTTTTGGATAATTCATCAGACACAAACATAACTGTTATGACAGATTTTTTTCTAGCTCAGAGTTGCTATTTTCATTGTGAGGTGGATGGGGAAGTGAAAATATTAAGGGTGCATTATAAATAACAATTCCTTTTCTCTGAAAAAAAGAGCTAAAAAAATAATGCGCTTCTGTGAACAACACCTTCTCTTGTTATTAGGATTACACATTCATTTCATTGGCAAGGATTAAGAAATAAATTTTTTTAGAATATATGTGCATACGTTTTAAGACACATAAATAAAGTTCCCTTAGGGGGTTAGTGCCGTCAGTGCACCTCATGCGGTGCATTGTAGGCATTACTTAGGGTTCTTTGCAGCGTGCCTTCGGCCCCTAGCTGCAACCCCTTTTGTTCTTTTTACTGTAACACCTTTCATATTCTCTTTCTTCCATCTTACTTTCCTCAACCCTCTCCTAACAATTGATTCATAGTGCAACTGTGAGGTTTTCCTCTTGTTACACCTTTCAAAATTTTACTGTCAATTTCCGTTTCAGTGCTGAATGACTTTTTAGATCCCAGTGCTTGGCCTTTGGCCTAAATTCTGTATTCAATTCAATATTCAGTTCAACAGATAGATAAAGTGACGGAGAGAAATAGAGAGTTTGTACAGTTCTACAGGAGGAAAACCTTTTATTTTTCATCTACACATTGGAGACCGTTTCCAAATAGTTGCCCTGAACATTCAGGCACTATGACGAGCTTTCGTATTCCTCCTCACCAGGCACCTTCGCCTACAACTCACCCTGAAACACAGTGTCTACTTTTTCAGCTCTTGTGCCTCTCCAGCAATTCTGGATGGCCCATGGCAGTCGCGTTAGCGTTGCGTAATTTTGAAAGGGACGAAAATTGAGTTACTTAAGCTATGCCCAAGAACAAACGCCAATCAAGGGAATGACATCACCCGCGCTCGCCTTCCAACTGGAACTCTCGACCTGGAAAGTCACGGCTCAGTCCTGGGAGTTAAAAGGGCTTCTCCTTGATGATGAGTGCATGCCAAAAGGAGTCACGGTGAAAGCTGAGTCACGTTGCACTGCACGGAAGGAAGCGGTCACTACTTATTCAAGTCACTACGTATCTAAACTATTGTCGGTTCATTTTATAAACATAAACGGGTGCCAGTTTCTGAACTACCCACGTAAGAGCGTCTGATAGTCCTTTAACATACAGAAAACGTAACTTACCATCTCAACTCACGATTTTCAGGGACTTTTCTTCCATTACTTAAGCCGTCCACAGATTGATTCAAAGCTGAAGCTTTAGAAGAAACTTACAATTATTTATGAATTTTGTATTTTCAACGATGCAACTTCGGTGTTGGTTATTTCCTCTTTGATATGAGGACCGAAAATAAATCCCAATGAAAAAGTGAATTTACAAGTATTTTTGCAAAACCGTCAATCAACTACTAGTAATATTTAACTAAGATATTTGAGTACTTAAAGCTTTCTTAAGAATATGTAGGATAATCTAAATTCTATTGCCAACATTTATTTTTTGCTATGTAATATGCTAATAATGAAAGTATCGCTACATTTAATTATATTGCATCAAAGAAATTTTGTCTTTATCCTTCACCCGTAAAAAATCTGTATATGTACTCGTAGTTATTTCATACCAGGTTTTAATCATCTCTCACCAGAATAAAAGTGTAGCGAGGCTGACGCAGGTTTGATTTAACTGAAGAGATATCATACCTTTCATTATCCGGAGGAATTCACAAATGAGCTAAGGGATTAGACAGGCAGCCTTTTCATCCACTAAATTTTCCCCCCATTCAAAGCTATCATCCCTCTCTCTCTCTCTCTCTCTCTCTCTCTCTCTCTCTCTCTCTCTCTCTCTCTCTCTCTCTCTCTCTCTCTCTCTCTTTAGGACATTGATAATGCAGCTATAAACTACTGAAAAGGTAATCAGCTTATTCAAATCGGCACCAAAGAAATGTAATTTGTGGGAATGAAATCGACTGATTATCAACGGAGATACTATTAGCGATGATAATTATATTTATCTCTCAGCTTGAGAAAAATATGCTGAATAAGTTGCCGATGCTGTTTCGACCGGGCTCTTTAGCATCTATTTCATCCCATTTCATCATCCCCTCCTACATCTTCCTCTCTTTCCTCCCAGTACTTCCAAATTGTAAACTCCTTCCACGAAATTATCATCCTCCACTCTTCCCATATGACAGAGGAGTCTAAAAACACTGACTCATCATCATACTTATACCATCACTTTTGCATCCCCTATGTATCTCCATATTTCTCATTCTTTCACTTCCTCCTGTACTACAAATGCTACTTAAACAATTCATGACTACGATTTCTATCTACCTTCTTTCAACCGCATCCAGATCCACATTTCATTTCCATAATGGAGAGGAGGTTTAACAATCCATTTATGAGTTCCAAGTGAGATTTATAAATAGGAACTCTTAGTTTCATCCATACCTTTTGCAAACATCCTGATACCTATTTTGCTCCTTATACCCTGTAACTCGCTAGTTATCTCACCAACATCCAAAATACCTGCTCCCAAAGACTACTTATTCATCTATATATATATATATATATATATATATATATATATATATATATATATATATATATATATATATATATAATTATATATATATATATATATATATATATATATATATATATATATATATATATATATATATATATATATATATACTGTATACACACACACACACCCACACACATACATACACATACACAATCATAAGTTGCATTGGAACATGGAAAAATCTTCCAGATATCATGTAAAACGAAACCGTTTAAAAATATATGTAGAGCACTTTAGATTTGCAACCTTCCCTTTGAAGGTAAGCTTCAAGCTAAAATCCTTTCCTGCTTTCCACATTTTTCGCGGAGATCTTGCATACACACGGATATCATTGAGTGACGGAAAGTCTAGCATACAGACGGAAAGATATCTCTGGGAATGTGAGTTTATGCAAAAAATTTTATTTCTTGACTCAGACTCATTTAAATATTACATCATAGAGTTTCTGATACATTGCATGAGATTATATGTGTGTGTGTGTGTGTGTGTGTGTGTGTGTGTGCTTGTTGAATATAATTTTTGTCTTCCATCGAACCCACCTCCCGCTACCTCTTCCCCATTTCTGCTCTCTCTCTCTCTCTCTCTCTCTCTCTCTCTCTCCGCAGGGATAACCTAAGATTCCACCACTTCTGAAAAGGATATCCGCTTTTCCCTTTGCTTAATATCAGTCGTTTAAAGGGAAGCTGGTGAAGGGGTTACGGGAAATGTATCAAAATGAGATTAAAAGGAAATATTTGGGTAACGAGATCTCTCAAACAAACTCAGATACCACACACACACACATATCTATATATATATATATATATATATATATATATATATATATATATATATATATATATATATATAACAGTTGTTAAATAGCTCTAAATAAATACGCATCATGTGCGAAATGCAAAAAATGGAAAAGTAGTCTTGATGCAACGAATGCATGTTAACCAGATCTTATTCTTGAGTAGTGGGTGGCCACTAAAGCTTTTCTGAGTAATGAAAACATAAAGATATATATATATATATATATTATATATATATATATATATATATATATATATATATATATATATATATATAAGTTGTACATATATATAGTTATATATATGTATATATGAAATTGCTTCCGATTTATACTTTATTAATACAAAAACAATATGTATCATTGCAAACTTTACATATCTAATTGTCTTCCTTATTAATTAAAGAGTGAAGATGCGTCATACAAAAAGCAGTGCAAAATGTCTTACAACGCTTAATGCTATCTCAATTTTGAAATCTCTTAATTCACGCTATATTTACCTCATAAATTAGTTACCGAGAAAAATGGGAAGTTCGTAAACAACTAGATTATTCAACCAAACTTTCCCTACTATGAAAGAAACTTTAGTCGTTATGAAGAATTACTGTTTTATTTGAATAAGACTTCTACATAACATTTCATAGTAAAGGTCCTGAATCTTCACCTACTTCAGTGAAATTGATCTCTCTTGATATTTCAAAGGAAACTTGTCGTGATCAACTTCGACAGCCTCCCAGTTCCAGAAACGGCTAATCTTGATCCAAGCCGTTCCGTATTACTTTGACGAGGAGTAAGCAAGAAACTTGGGAAAAGTCAGTGGAATTCGAAATGAAATCTCAGACTTCGACTGAGTTCAGTGGCGAGAGTCTTCATTCAGGGGGCATAAAGTGGACGACACAAGATAGCCTTATATAATCTCCTTTATGGGCATTCATATTCTGGAATTCGACACTCAAGGTTTTATATCCACGGTATACGATGGTATTTGCTTTATCATTTAAGCAATATACTTTATTGCTTTCCTCGTTTCTGTTTTTATTTTTGTATTTCACAATCAGAATTTTATTACTGAATTAATGACAAAAGAGTTATTGTCCTTTTGATAATACATGATATTTTATTTTCCAGAGGCTGGTTTTAGATTATTTATGACTAAGCGTAAAAGCACTATTTTGACTAGGAATTTTACATATTGATATGCAAAATCGCATTCTTAGATTTGGTATCACTAGAACACTAAATTAATAACGAAACTTATTGCTCTTTTGATCGTACGTCATTTTTTGCTCTCCAAAGTTTCGTATTAAATTGTTTATGACAAACCATAAAAATGTAAATCTTCGCCAAGAATGACATAAATTGTATACGAAATACAGCTCTTAATTTAGCATTATTTAGAAAATAGAAAATAGTTTACTTATCTACTTACTTTCCTTGTTTGTTAAAAAGTGTGGATATGTCAGGCAAAAATGCGTCATTCGGAAGCATTCAAAGTATTTGTTCATGCTTAATCCCTGTTAGAATTTGATAAAAGCTGTTGTATCATTCGGGCTTATCCGAAGGTTCAAAAGATTCCACTAAAGGTTCCGACGCCTAAGCTGAATGTCCTCAAGCTGCTTATCTTTACGGATAAAACAATGGGCGATTGCATCATTATCTCTTTGTCTTAAAACTTTAGGAAAACATGGAAGTCAGTTAAAATGAAATGAACAACCCTTTGCCGGGAGATAAAAGAAAAAATGTCTTTGACACGTAGATGGATAATTCACTTGAATTTTTCTTTAATTTTATCAAAATTAAGAAAAAAGGACTGAAAATTGAATGGTAAATGTTACCATGCGTAGCATTTTCATATTAATAAAAAAGGACTTGTTTATTGTAATGAGACATTTCTCAACAATTTTTTATAAACTTTTTTTAAACAACCTCTAGGCCACGCAAGTAACTTCGAAAAAAAAACGCATCATGTACATCAAGATGCGTTGACCTTATGGTATTTATGCCTCGTAGTGGGGTAGTGCCGTAAGTGTGCCTCATGCGATGCACTGTAGGAGTTACTTAAGGTTCTTTGCAGCGTGCCTCCGCCCCATAGTTGCAACCCTTTTCGTTCCTTTTACTGTACCTCCTTCCATATTCTCTTTCTTCCATCTTACTTTCCACCCTCTCCTAACAATTGATTCATAGTGCAACTGCGAGGTTTTCGCCCTGTTACACCATTCAAACCTTTTACTGTCAATTTCCGTTTCATCGCTGAATGGCCTCATAGGTCACAGTGCTTGGTGTAAATTCTAAATTCAGTTCAACTATGGCATTTATATAAATATACATGCAATATCCAGGTCGCCAGTCAAAAGAAATAGAATAGTATTACCCGGACTAAGATAAAAAGAAAATATCGCCTATGTTCTCGGGTAAGTGTTTGAATGTATCGTCATTGCTTTTCTTTTTCTTTACTCATAACGCAGAGATTGTGAATTGCGGTTTATATTTTTTCAGAAGAGTAGTGATTATGAGACCTGAGATAAGCAAGAAATATAATTGGATCGAAATAATCTTTATATCCCGGTGAAATGCACATGATTAAAAGTAAATTATCACCATTTTACTTCATAATCACTCTTTTATACCCTCTAGGCTCAAGAAAGCCATTTAAAAAGTCTTGGTCCTCTCTTCATTCCTTGCAATAATCCAACATATTCAGAAATATTCAAGGGATTTAAGCCGTAATGTGACGATAATTTTAGTTTTGTAATTGTTTAAGTGTATTTTGTAGTACCATCTTAAGTTCATAATCACTGGTAAAAAATTTAGGAAATACAAACGAGACTGTTTAGGCGGTAGTAATGTAAATTTTTGTCTTGACAAAAACAAGAATTCAGGAAAATGTTTAGTAACGTCTTCACAGAACTGATATTGATTCTAATATTTCAAGTCTGTAGCAAGAACTTTGCCAGACTGTTTACGACATAAATTTATTCCATTGTTTCTTACCTAATGAGCTTTCCCGCAATAAGAAGCAACAGAGGTCTTTTAGTTTTCTGTAAAAGAAAACTATTGCTCCGGCTTTGTCTGTCCGTCCGCCCTCAGATCTTAATTTAAAAACTACTGAGGCTAGAGGGCTGCAAATTGGTATGTTGATCACCCACCCTCCAATCATCAAACATACCAAATTGCAGCCCTCTAGCCTCAGTAGTTTTTATTTTATTTAAGGTTAAAGTTGACCATAATTGTGCATCTGGCAACCATACAGGGCAGGCCACCACCGGGCCGTGGTTAAAGTTTCATTGGGTGCGGCTCATACAGCATTGTACCGAAACCACCGAAAGATAGATCTATTTTCGGTGGCCTTGATTATACGATGCACAGAAAACTCGATTGCGCTGAAGAAACTTCGGCGCATTTTTTACTTGTTTTTAAATGTAGGTCTTTGGCGTATAAATGAATATGCATTACCAATGCCTGAAGGAGGAGGACTCATGATATGTGCAGCGTTTAAATATAATTTGAAAGGACGCTAATTGTCTCGATAACGTATTAATGAGGTCTCGGCAAGTTTCAAGTTAAAGCTTGCTACTTTCCTACCATAATTGCATATCTTAATGTTACGTTAGGGGGATACGAATTTATTAATGAAGAAATAATTATTTGAATATTTGTTTGAAAAAAAATCTAGAAGTATATATTGTAACTGTTATTAAGAGACATATGAAGATAGGGAAGACAGGCATCATTCTAAAAGTAGTTAAACATTTCATGTCCCTTTGATATGCCCAAATAATAATCGAGTATGAGATACCAAAGCTTTTATAAGAGGGATGTTTGCAGCAGATACAAATACCCCAGACGTATTGTTCCTTTGGAATAACTGAAAAATAACTATCAAACATAACCAATCTGAGGTAGTTTTTTGAAAATGCATTTAGCATATATTACATGGATGGGGCACTGGAGCATTAAACCTGAAGGGTTTAATATTTTAGGGTAAAAATTGTTTTTACTTTCATTCGATTTTCTGAATAATCGTATTTAATTATTATTATAATTATTATTATTATTATTATTATTATTATTATTATTATTATTATTATTATTATTACGTTACTGTCGCATCTCAGTTTTTTAGTAAACATGTCAGCTAGACTTATGAAATGATCATGATTCTCTTCACGAATCAGTGCCACCTATAGACGCAAATACACTAAGAATAATCAGGTGATATGATTTATGCTGTATCAATGGTTGTAAGAGAGAGGAGATGAACCAAGATGGTTGAAAAACAAGGAAAGCAGCAAGGACTTGGATTGGGTAAACAAGGTTTGAATGTATGAAGGGACTGTTGAGCCAATTCACCCTTATAGAAGTGAAGTGTTGATTTTGAAGGCGAATGAAAGAAAGTATTGACGATATTGAAATAAATTACTGTGCATAAAGAAATGAAGAGGTAATAAATTAAGAGAATCTTTGTAATTTATGAAACAGGAATTAAATTCATTATTGTAACTAACAGTAACATTACTTCGAATTTATTTCTTTCCATAAATTCTAATGGCCATTTCGTTTTTAGAGCAAAATAATGTTCAACGAATCAGTCGGCGAATTACAACGAAGGGATAGTGATTAATTTCGCAGTGTGTGTTGCCGAATTTCGAATTTTCTCGTAATTCTGCATTTCGATATTATTTACTGATATAATTGTTACTTCCTACCATACAAACACCTTTTTCCCAGTTTCATACTATATCCCTTTTAATCTGGGTATCCCTCGAATTCGTTGTGACTTACATTCCCTTTAATCCCCTCTTCTATTTTCTGAGAGATTTACCGCTGTTCAATTACAGAAACTGATTTCGTTATGAGTTTTAATCTCATCATCTAAAAAGCGGTAAATTTTTTTTTTTTTTTTCCTGAAAGGAGTTTTCAAGTCAGTATCTGATTCTTGGTCAGGTCCGTAATTTCCTCCGTGGATATTATTTTGATATAAATGTGCAATATATCGAATGCTCTCTCCCCCGCAACATGCAATTCTCTGATTTTGATTCCATTCACGTTAATTTGCATTTGCCAGCAAGCATTGGCAAGTCGTTTTCGAGTTTCTGAACGATTTTAGATTTAAAGATTTTCCTCATTTGTTTTGGAAATTGAAAAAGAATCGGTATCTTGTAAATTACAGCAAGTCATAAATAGGCTTCTTAGTCTCTGAATACAATCCTAATTTTTTTAAGTCAAAATGTATTGCAACACTGAGTTAATTAGCGTTGAGAAAATGATCATTGTTGTCATCCTTTTGAATTTTCCTCCTCTTCACTGCTTCACTCCCTTTCCTTTTATAAATCTGTAATCCAGTTACAACACTCGAATGAAAATGAATGAATATCATCATATTAGAAATTGTTCTGATTTTTCATTTTATTAACCATGAAATGCTCCGATCTGTATTCAGATGGAGTGCGAAATTTGTCCTGAGAATCTATTATTATACCATTATTTTGATTTAATCTTATAGCATTACTTCATTTTACTCTTGATATAGTCGAGGCTTTGAAAGATTTAAACTCATTTGGGAAAGGACGAAAACACCACCTTACTTTTAAATTAGCTCTTTTTTTAGGAGTGCAACAATAACCCAAACGTAAATAAACAGATGAGTTCAAATATATCCCCCAATTCTGGCCATCCGAGACCTTTGTAAATATATTACACTACTTTTTTTTCTGTCGTCTATTTCCAAAACAAAGGAAATAAATAACGTGTGTTATCCGCACAGCTCTTTGAATCGATCAGTACAAACAGTCAGAACGATTTAGTGCAAATTACACTCATCTGTTTCATGTTGAATAAAGCTAGGTAAATGTTTTACCTCTCGCTAAAGCAGAATGCCTAATTGCTGTGGCACAGAGCTTTCAAAAATTAGGATCTGTATTTGAATAGAAGGAGGAAATTTGCATGCCTTCATTTAAATGAGGCAGATAAAACATGAGCTTGACAAGAACTTGCAAAGTGTAAAACTTTTACAAATGCAGACTACCATGAACATTGTAAATGTAACACATAAAAACCATAGTAATTCTGAAGACCGTCCTGCACAAGTTGTTTCATTAGCGCAAATAAATGATTGCAAATTACCCATACTCTCAAGAATCTAGGAAGATAATCAAGATGTTGAGACTGAGAACACTTACTTCATAAGTAGTTTTTGCAGCATAATGATGGCTCTCTGTATATATTTTTATTGGCGTTCTAAATGAGTTAATTGAACACTGAAAAGAAAAGTACCACTATACAAATTTTATTGAATTTATAATCAGATATTGTTTAGAGGGGCTATTGTTCATAGCCACCATTCCTATGGACAAAAAGAAAAGAGCAAACAGCTTTGAAATATGATTTTTAAACCAAGTTATTAAAAGCGATGATACATGGTTCTTCAAATTCGTTATAGACAGGGAGGACTAAATTCTTTCGTTTCAAGAAAGACATCAAATTTGGTTGTTCTCTAAAGGCATAATGCAAGGCAGTTATGGAGTTGCCAGAACAAATCTGATTATATCACTCATGATTTTAAGGTTATTTTCTCTTATGAAAGAGGAACTTGAAAAAGGATCTTATATTTCTAAGAATTTTATAATCATTGCAAAATGTAAGCAACAGTTCACCTACAAATAAAATGGAATATTTTCGTTTGGGGCTTAAGAACACAAATACAAGGAAAATGGCATGTGCAAAAATATAATAAAATCAATAAAATAATCCTACAAATTGACTGAATTTCTGGTGAACAGGAGTGAAAATCTTAACCCCCCTCTCTCTCAGCTTATGTCTTTGGTAGGACGAAGGATGACACCATAGTGATATGGATGGCGCTTCCAGATTTCCTTCCCAATCATGGGTCGGTGTTGTCAGTCCTGAGACTGCTAACAAAATTACTCAAGTTCCCAGTCAAGATAAGACGAAAAAGTAACATAAACAATGAATATGTAACATACTGAATATACAACTATTTTTATACTTGCATGCGTACAATTTTGTGGGGGTAAATAAACGCAAGCAATAAATAAACTCAGACAAGAAAGGTAGTTACGAACTGAAATAGATTACAACAATTAACTGCAATTTTATCCAGAGAGAGAGAGAGAGAGAGAGAGAGAGAGAGAGAGAGAGGAGGGAGGGAAGGGAGGGCCACGGATCAGTAATTGCACGTCGAGAAAGAATCCATGCAATCAAATGGAACATATGCCAAGCTTCTCACATGGCGAGTTATTTCCTGATTGTGTTTTAGGGTTTGGTAATCCGACCTTCCTTCCCACGGAATCCGAGCCATCACTTTCCTGCATCTCTCTCCTGTCTTCCTTCGCCATTTTTTCCTTCTCTTCCATCCTTCCTTTCTTCCTCTCTTCCTTTCCCTTATTCTTGTACCCGAGGAGGTTTTTCCTTTGCCTTATCTCATTTGATAAAGAAAAAACTCTCCCTTCGCTTCTCTTACCACTCAGCCATGTGCACCATCGTTCCTCCATCGTCTTCTCTTTCTTCCACGCTGGCCATTTACATCAATTTCTCCCCAAGGTTTTTTCCTCTCTCTCTCTCTCTCTCTCTCTCTCTCTCTCTCTCTCTCTCTCTCTCTCTCTCTCTCTCTCTCCCCGTATCTTCCCCCGACTGAATCTCCGTAATTTATCCTTGTCATCTTATCGCGTAGACAATTGAGAGAGAGAGAGAGAGAGAGAGAGAGAGAGAGAGAGAGAGAGAGAGAGAGAGAGAGTTTTAAGAATATTCTTTTTCTTTTCATATTGTTCAAGTCGAAGGTGAACTTGGTGAAATATGATATATTATTTCAAATATATTTTTAGGTAAAAATTGACTCAAGATTAGTTTTGTTTTAATTTTCTTTAACTCTAAGGGGAATGTCACGAAAAAAGTTACATAATTTCAAAGTTATTTTTACGTTATGAGGGACTTTAAAATGAATCTTTTTACCGAATTTCCTTGAAGTTGAGGGTGAAATTCGCGAAATATGATATATTTTTAAAAATATATATATTTCAAGGTTTTGATGGACTTAACAATCAACATTTTTTTTCTTTTTAAGTTGTAGGAGACATTCGAGAAACTTGATGTATTCCTAAAAAGACATTTTTTTAGGTCATGAAAGACTCGACAGCAGAGGAATTTAAAGTCCCGACCTGATGCCAGGAGGGAGGTGTCTTGCGTGCTCGGATGACGTTAATGAACTTTCACTTAATCGAGTCCAGGGAATGATGTCGAATTGACTCAAAGATTAATTTAGAGAAGAATTATCACTTTTAAACGCGCGCGAAGGGTTCATCTTGAACGTATAATTATCTTAAATTACACGTTCTCTCTCTCTCTCTCTCTCTCTCTCTCTCTCTCTCTCTCTCTCTCTCTCTCTCTCTCTTTGAAAAAGGGTTTAATTCGAGCGCTTTTTTCTTTGTAATTATATTTACTGGTGAAGGGGATTAGACGAGTTTAAATTACGGAGCGGATAGTTGACCTTTGTCGTGTTTTAAGATTAATTCGCGTCTTCTCATAACATTTTATTTCCTGCGGTCAAAACTTGACAATGGAAATTATTAGAAATTTGGCTGATACGAAGATATTGCTTAATATTGCTATATTTATATATTTATTTGAAGAAGGTTCCTTATATCATAAAACATTTTAGAAATTTATCAAAGAATCTCGGTCTTAGTCCTAGAATAAAATTTACAATTGTATGTGTGTATATTATATATACAGTATATATATATATATATATATATATATATATATATATATATATATATATATATATATATATATATATATATATATATTATATGTATATATATAAATATGCATGTGTATATTATATATATGTTTATACATATAGATATATTTATATGTGCATATATATATATATATATATATATATATATATATATATATATATATATATATATATATATATATATATATATATCCCTTTACCCCCTCTTACTTCTTCCTAATGAACACCATATTCTTTGGTAGCTTGAATCCAAGTCAATGGCCCCTGTGGGCTTGTTCCATATGATTAGGTTTCAGCTTCTGAATAATAATAATAATAATAATAATAATAATAATAATAATAATAATAATAATAATAATAATAATATATAATTTATATATATATATATATATATATATATATATATATATATATATATATTATATATATACACATATACTGTATACATATATACATACATATATATATCGACTGAGGAGGGTGGTCCAGAGAAAAAAACCACACACCAATCACTGCTACTTTCATACTTTAACTGGTGAGTCTTGGATGAATGCGCCGTGCAGAATACACTATTAGCCGCTTCGCACACCTTCATAGAAGAGAGAGAGGGAGAGAGAGAGAGATTGGATTTACTCACAAAGTTTCTTGTAATTAACTGCCTTCAGGAGTTCAGTGGTGAGTTTCTGTATAGTTGACCTATCAGTGATGTTTTCCTAATGTATTTTGAATGTGGAAATAATGAAGGTGGATCCAGAAGGGACAAGAGGAGATGTTGCGTCCTTTTTTTTAATTTCTTCATTTTTTTTTTTCGATCGTAAGGTCTAGCGTCTTTATGTGCTTGCTTAAAGTGCGGAGATTTTATAGTATAATAAATGAAATTAATGTAAAACATTCAGATAAAGTGTTATTTTATCTTCGGGGAACATAAAAGAAAATTTCTACAAAATCATGGTTTTAAAAATGTGTAATATATTTTACATAAGTGAACATACAATACATTTAAAATCACACTTTTCATTTTGTTGTTACTTTCCTTTGAAATAGTATCACTCATACTTTGTAGTGAGAGAGAGAAAGCGCTGCTCACTAAAAGCAATATACGAACTACATTGCTGACCAAAGTTTTGAGACTTTCTATGCATGCCCATAAAATGTAATAGTACATTTTAGATGTCATGTATCACTGAGTACCTCTTCCTGTGTAACGATGCCTCCTCGATTTTGTGCGCATGACGAATGCTACCATGCCCTAAATTCCTATCAAAAAGAGACGAAGCAGACGCGCAGGGAAGAACCAGCGGCTATCACGCAAGACTTGCTTTAAAGTTTACTCCCGGGAGAATTGAAAGGGCCCTTTTGTGGGAGCCTTTTGCAAAAGGTGTCCATTCAGACTGGTACACCTCCAACATTTTGGGATGTGATGTATCTGTCCAAAGGAGCATCTTTACCCACTCGATATATTTATATAGAACGTAAAAGCTTTTACTCACAAGCACGTCGATGTTGATTTTTTTTTTATTACGTCCATAAATAGTTGTATAAGTTTAATACAGTTTTATATATGTATATATATACATATATATATGTGTATATATATAATATATATATGTCTGTCTATCTCTATATACATACATACGCATTCATGTATATAAGCATGCGTATATGTTATATGCAAAATACTTATGCATATACAATATCTACACACATATACACATATATATATATGTGTGTGTGTGTGTGTGTGTGTGTATACGCACACGTATATACATATGATAAATAAAAATATAACAGAAAGGTCTTAGTAAATAAAAATGTACCTTTTCGTACTATTTTCGAGCCTTGCATCAGCATCATGTGGTTTATAAAAGAAATATTTATGACACACCATGCTAGGCAAAATAAAACACCTGCATACAAAGCTATGACACAAAGCCACAATATGGCTGCCAGTAAAATAAGAACTCCAAAGGCTGATGAGTTTCGATACCCTGCAAGAGGCGTCATAAACTTTACTGAGTTTCAATAGGAGAAATAAGCCTCAAAATTCTGTCGTCTTAACTCAGTGAGATATCACCAACCCCAATAGTTTTACGGATGTCATTGTTTCTCTAAAGGGCAGATGCTTGAAGGTAGTTCAATGTGCAACCAATATAATTTAATACGTACTTTGATATTATGGAAAGAGATATCGTCCTATATTCACCATTAAATTCATGACTGGTAATAGAGAAGTCCTCAGTTACGATTACGAGTATATGTCTGGCTCCGTAAAAAAAGTACTTCTGTGTACGGCACTGGTCAGTTCTCCTTTATTCTTAGATGGCACAGCAGTATTCTTCACAACCAGGAAGGACAACAACTTTGGTCTATAGCAGATCCTCTAATTTAGCTTGTTAGTAGGGGTCACAAAACACATCGCTTCTCTGTGATGAATTATTAAGTTCGTTTTTTGTGCTCCCACTGGACAAGATTCCTGTAGTATATTGTGTTGATGTTGACAGTTTTAGTTTTTTGTTAATTACAAAAAAAATTGTTTCTCTATGATACGATTAAGACATTTGTTATGGGTAGAATATTTATGTATAAAATCTCATGCGAGGGAGATTACATAAATTGTTTTTTTTAATAGAAAGCTATACGGAGTATCACCTCGTAAAGAAAAGCTGCTCTCTCAGTACAGCCACCAAAAATATTCACTGCTTGTGAATTTCAAAAAATTATTCTCACTTACTTCTGGTACGTAATTCTTTTACACTGCTTTGTGTGCATTAATAACGTTGATTTTATATTCACAAAGTGCTTAGTGCAACTCGTGATACGTGTGCATTTTACTTTATTTTATTTTCATGTAGCAAATGTGGTAGACTTTTGAAAGCAGATATTCTTGGTATGAGACAACCATGAACCACAATATTTACATCTGAATTTTACACCATGTTTGGTTCCATTTTTCCGTAAAAAAAAAATGCTGAGATAACGTATTTTATAGTATTCACCAATAAAATTAAATTTGAGAGAAATACGCTGAAAACTTCAAAGGTTAAAATCTCGTCTTATAATGAAAGATGAAAGGGCATTTAAATCCGAGAATATTTGAAAACCCCATTAAAAGCACATCAGCATCAGCCAAAAACAATTAAAACTTTTATGCTAAAGCCTTTATCACAAGCAAACCAGTCTTAAAATGAGAGAAATCATGGGAAGAAAGTTCGTAACATTTTCTTTTCGTGTTAATAAATCAACGGTATTTTGCAAAATCTTTCCCGCATCGACTTTAACTCTGTTGTTCAGCATCGTTATTTGACCTTTTTGTTGTTTGTCCACCTACGCGGATGTTGGATGGAGAACGTGAACGTCCGGGAACGGTGACTGCAAATGCCATATGCATGAGATTCAGAATTCGTTTACTGAAATGCAAGGGGATGCTGAAGAGAGTTAAATAAATTCTCTACACACTTATGGCACTACGCTGAGATTTTAAAAAATAAAAATGTAATGCGAGTTCTTGTTTTAGTAGACCCTGTACTTACTGTATACCTACGAGAGAGAGAGAGAGAGAGAGGAGTTTGCTGTATGTGAAAAGGGAAGATTTTTATTACTGCTGTGTTTTTTCTGAGGACAATGTAAAATAAGATATCTTTGTTGAAAAGATTAATTTATTTGAGAGAGAGAGAGAGAGAGAGAGAAGAAAGAGAGGAATGATGATTTAGGTAAGTGTATTTTCAACCAAATAATTACCGGCATGTTCCCTTGTGTTCGACAGTATTCTTTGGATGGTAAAAAAAAAAAAAAAACACTGTTAATAATTTTAGAGCAAGTAAGAAATTCGTGATCGGTGTAATTTGATGTTTAACATTTTCCTACTTAATTACTGATAAAATCAACATTCATTCCGAAACATGATTTATGAGAATTTGTCTGGAAATAAAAGAGAAAGCTGTTAGTGCTGAAGCACTCTTTTTGAATAAATTACAATCATAGTTACCCATACTTGACTTGTCTCATAATTTTATTATGCATATAATTTATTTTCATGCTAAGAATTTTGATTTTTATGGTAGGGATTACCATCGAACGCATATTACTCACCACTGTCATTAAAAATGTACCCAGTTAGGATTCAGATTCTAATATTATGTAAGCGCGTAATGGTTATCATTTCGGAACCAACAGGTATCACGGGAACAACAGCTCCGTTTGAAATAAGAATTTGTTCGTTTCGCATCGAGTTCCGATAGTTCCATTTAGTGATGACTGGCCGGGGGCGAAGGACTGTCGTTTAATCTTTCTCATTTGTGTAATAGCTTTGTCCCAGTTGGAACTGCAAACACAGACCGAGGCTGAAAGTCCTGCAGAATGATGGACGACGGCAAACATCGCTATTTGCCTGTTTGTTTCATTTCAAAATTACATATGAAGGTTGCGAATGTCACTGGATACTACTGTGCAAACAGGGGATAGAGCGCATCTTCGAAATGGCCATCGCCATCATGCATCCAGGTATCCTCTTGCTCACAGCGTCCATTTTTTTTTAATCTATTGAAATTATTCATGCATAAAGTACGAATGGCAATCGTCCTTAAAACAAACGCTATCCTATTCCTAGAGTTATACTGGAGAATTGTTAAATTAAAATGTGTGGTGTGATGCAATGTTATTGTGTTTGTTGGTTTTTATTATGGCATTTCAATTCTGTTTTCTAGTTTTTCTTTCTTCTCAAATAAGCAGTTTTCTTCATATGCAAATAAAAGGTATCCTTTATATGCAAAGATACACGTCATTAAAATACCAAACCATTAGCAATTCTTAGTGTAGGGGTGTCCATGAGAGTATATACATACGGATGAGAGGTGAGATGATAATTCTGAGCTGGCAATAGATAAGCCCAAGGCTCTTGTCCCGCCAACTGCCACCAGTGGACCCAGCTGTATATATACAGTATATATATATATATATATTATATATATATATATATATATATATATATATATATATATATATATATATATATATATATATATATATATGTATATATATATATACATACATACACTATATACACACACATCACACATATATATATAATATGTTTGTACTTATATTGCATCAGTGAACTTTCATATAATTTTTCTTTATGTTTATGTTTCAGAGGTCATCCACCTAATGCAGAGGGCCATGGCAAATAAAACAGGTCCTCATTATATCAAAACTATATTTCTGAATACGCGTGACATTAAAAACCAAACAAAACATGATACATTTAGGAACCAAATAATCGCTCATCGCTGTGCTTAAAATCATACAGATATACGGAGCAGAGATTGCTCTACTCTCACTTGGGAAAAAAACTGTCATATGATCTATTTCAGAATAACATAAACGTCTGAAAAAAAAAGTAAATCTGAATCACAACGTTGGGGTTTGTCATTCTTTAAAGGCACCGCGCTCAAACCACTAGAATATTTATTGCCATTTATCATCTTGGGCGCGATAACGATCTGTAAAGATATTCATATGTCAGGGATTACGAAGGATGCAGAACAGTACAGAATTTCTAAAGGATTTTGCACAAAGCCTTTATTGCCACGGAGATCCTCCAAGATAAAACCATTTAACGGGATTTCCGGAAAAGGGAACGTTAGTCATACAGGATACAGTGCCGTAGCCTTCTGAATTTTTGCTGTTTGTAGAAGGGGTTCTTTTTCGAAATCTGCTGCGTCAAAAACAAAAGCAGAGGTTGCTTTTTTACTTACATTTTTCTATAACGCAGCCTGGATGACGATGGTGACCATATTATCATTTTTGTACCCTGTTATTGCAGCAGCAACTTATGATTAGTAGATTGTGGTTTACTGAGATAAATCCATTTTAGAGTCTTAGTTTGTTGCATGTCATTTTCAAGAACTCGACAACGTATGTAACCCTTAATTTAATCATCTTAATATTTACACTGTACAAAGAAGTCGTGGAAGTAATTATGATAATATATATATACAGTATATATATATACACATAAGATACATTATATATATGTAATATATATATATTATATAATATATATATTACCTTTTCAATAAAAGATATCTTATTTTACATAGTCCTCAGAAACATAACTGTCATGAAAATCTTCCCTTTTGCTCGTGCAACAAACTCTCTCTCTCTCTCTCTCTCTCTCTCTCTCAGGAAGAAGTACAGGGTATACCAAAAAATATAACCTTGCATAACTTTTTTATTTTTTTTTAAATCTCCGCGTAGTGCCATAAGTGTGTAGAGAATTTATTTAATTCTCTTCAGCATCCCCTTGCATTTCAGTAAACGAATTCTGAACCTCATGCATATGGCATTTGCAGTCACCGTTCCCGGACGTTCACGTTCTCCATCCAACATCCGCGTAGGTGGACAAACAAGAAAAAGGTCAAATAACGATGCTGAACAACAGAGTTAAAGTCGATGTGGGAAAGATTTTGCAAAATACCGTTGATTTATTAACACGAAAAGAAAATGTTACGAACTTTCTTCCCATGATTTCTCTCATTTTAAGACTGGTTTACTTGTGATACAGACTTCAGAATAAAAGTTTTAATTGTTTTTACCTGATGCCGATGTACTTTTAACGGGGTTTTCAGGTATTTTCGTATTTAAAAGGTTCTTTCGCATTTCATGTTAAGACATGTTTTTTCCTTGTTGATTTCAGCATATTTCTAACCACTTATTTTATTAGTGAATCCTATAAGTTAGTTCAACATTCTTTTTATTTTTCAACGAGAAATGTTACCAAACGTATAAAATTCAGATGCAAATATTGTTGTTCGTGGTGCCATCATTCCAAGGATATCTGTTTCCAAAAGTCTAACAAATTTGCTACATGAAAATACGATGAAGTAAAACCAACGCACACGTATTAAGAGTTGCACTAGGTGCTTTGTAAATATAAAATCAACGTTATTGATGCACACAAAGCAGTGTCAAAGAATTACGTACCAGAAGTAGGTGAGAGTAATTTTTTTAAATTCACAGGCAACGAATATTTTTGGTGGCTATACTGAGAGAGGAGCTATTATTTACGCTGTGATGTTATGTACAGCTTTTCATTAAAAAAAAAGTATATGATTTCATTCGCATGAGATTATATACATAAATATTCTACCCACAACAAATGTCTTAATTGTATAATAGAAATACAGTGATTTTTTTTTTAAATTAACAAGAAACAGCAAAACTACCGGTTAATGACTAATGCGATAGAGGTACGAGTTGCGACCTTAAAAAACCATAATTGGGAAGCGATGCTTTTTTGCGACCCCTACAAACAACTAAACTTGGGGGATTTGTTGTAGACCAAGCTTGCCGTCTTTCCTGGTTGCGACGGTCTTTGCGGTGCCATCCATGAATAAAGGAGAACTAACCAGTGTAGTTAGTGCATAGATACCCTTGTATATATGAATACTGTTTTCCTTAAGCAATATTAAATACTTTTTTGCGGAGTCTTACGCCACCTTCGTAACCAAGGACCCCTCTGTCGTAAACAATAATTAATATAAAAGCTCTTATCTCCATAACTGTCCATGTACGCATACATACATGTTTTTAACAGCTCATGTATACGTATGTACATATACTTATATACAACCATACGATCTGAAATAGATCGCTCCTCACCCTAATAACGCGATTTCAGTATTGTAAAGTTTGAAAGCATAAAAAATTGTAGGGGAAATGAAAAGTTCAGAGCTCATTGCAAATTGGCCATTTACATGTGTGTGTATATATATATATATATATTTATATACATATATATATATATATATATATATATATATATATATATATATATATATATATATATATATCTACAGTCTATCTATATATATATATATATTATATATATATTTTTATATATATACGTCAAGTGAATGTGACCAGCAGTTTAACTGTAGGTCATCCAAATGTAGGTCATCCAAAAAGTGCCTGCGAGAGTAAGGGTGTGCGTGTTTCAGTTCAATAAAATGTATTGAGGCTCAGCATTTATTATATGTTCCTGTGAGTTAGAGTTAATTCTTTATCCTTCATGATAGTGTGAGTCGTAAATGCTAGTCCGTAAGTCTTCTAACCTACCTTTGAATCCTATAATGAAGGAAGTATGTCTCCATTCCCTTCCAAAGCAAGCTTGCATTACGCGGCGACATTAGATTCCTACAGGAGTATTGCACGAGAAATGTAGTAAGATGAGCATATAAGGTTTAAAATGGAAACTACGACTATATGCTTTTTGCTGTTCAGCCTAATTATTGGGCGCCATTTCGTACTAGCATTCAAAAAGAAAATATGTGGATAATGAATCATATAACTGCAGTATAAATTGAAGGCCACGGTTGGAATGCTTTAAAAAGTTTTTTTTAGTATAAAGAAGAGAATAAATCAGTAGAATTAACGACAGTTATTATACTCATCATGGCTTTCAGCTACCATTTAATGACTTCAAACCTGAAACCTTCATCTTCTTATTGCCAAAGTGCCTCAATCTTTCGTTTCATTTTTGTTTTTTGTTTATATATATATATATATATATATATATATATATATATATATATATATATATATATATATATATATATATATATATATATATATATATATATATATATATTTTTTTTTTTTTTTTTTTTTAACTTCATGGGGCCAGTAATTATGGAAATCTTTTAAATACAGTATTCAAGTTGTAAAGTAGAAGTGTCATTGGCAACTCCCACCATCTATTCTACATGCATATTGATTAAAAGGGCAGTCATTCTACTTTCTAGCCTAATAATAATAACATGTTTCAGTGTGGCACCCGCTTTGTACTGTACCCTTAAAAAAAATTCTTTTCCTGTTTCAGAATATCTGACCAATTTGAAATATAAAAGTGGAATTTTGCAAAGAATGGACACGAATCCTTCCGTGCATTGGTCTTTTCCCGCATCGAAAGCCTCTTACAGTGAAAGACTGAAAAGATATAAATTTGATAAAAGATGAAACACATATGTTCGATTTTTTTATTTATTTGTATTCATCTGGAATGCAAGAACTGGAAAGAAAATAGAAGATAAGAAAGGACTTTTCGGTAGGTCATCGCACTTTGCAGACTGATTTTTTTACCATTCTGTTTAGTCTGAAGAAGGATGAGATAATTATACGGAATATCAGGGAACAAGTTTGAAAGTGATATTTACCTTCATATTCAGGCTATATCAATAGATTTTTGTTGATATCAATAGTAAGAAAATCTGGCCACCGGTAAAGATTAAGCAGTTCATGTAAAGCAATGGAAAAATCAGAAAAATACACGAAACCTTGACTAATATCTTCATAAATGAATATTTCAACACAAACCTTGTCAAAAAATCATACATAAGAATAATGCAGTTCCTCTAATAATTCTCAGCTGCCCAAAATTTATATCTCTGATAATATAAATTATGATATCCCTCGGAGAGAAAATGAATAGCTGACCTACATCACAGGAAAACTTATATGCTCAGCAGGGAAGCACAAATCTGTCAGACAAAGTCATGCCGCTTGTATTATCACAGCTGTTTGAAGATGCTTAATGTACCACAGGAAATAAGGGGCTATCTTCCAACTCTTTACAGAGAGAGAGAGAGAAAAAAAAACAGAATCGAAGGTGATAAGCTGTTTCCTGCGACTGCAATTCCTCATCTATGGCTGAAATGTGATCAACATTTAGTTTCAGATTTATCATTTTATTATCAACTCATTGGCTTACAGATATCATTCGTTTACTGAACTGTGCATAGAATACTTACAAATAACCTTTGACGGAAAAACTCACAATAAATGTTGCAGATGTATCACAAAAGAAAAAGAAAAAAAAATTGCGTATATAATGATATATCCCGTACAACCAATGACCGTAAATTAGTTTAAAACAGCAAAGCAAACGAGAAGACATTGAAAAACATATCTAGACAAGCGATTTCCTGCACAGATATATCGGCTAATAAAAAATGAATAATTAACTTTCATATTCCTACGCAGCCATCAAAACTCGCTTGAAAAATAAATATTTGTTTTTCACGGGAAATGTTGGTTTACTAGCAAAAGGATCACATATGCCTGTTTAGAATTAACTGGGATATTAGTTAGGCACTGATATCTGAATGATATGAGAACTGTTTGCCGAAAAACATTAGCAACCCTACAGCTTCGATATTCAATAATAGCTAAATTAAATTCGTGAAAATTATAACCTCACTATATATATATATATATATATATATATATATATATATATATATATATATATATATATATATATATATATATATATATATATATATATATATATATATATATATATATATATATATATATTACTAAAGGGACCCTTATTCAAACTGGATGGTATCTAATGGAGTATTTATTCAGAAAAAGTTACAAGATTTCTTGGACAAACAGTCCACATTATCAAGTATCCGTACAATCTTGATAATGTGGACTGTTTGTCTAAGAAAGCATGTAACTTTTTCTGAATAAATACTCCATTAGATACCATCCAGTTTGAATGAGTTCCTTTTAGTAATTCTTCTAATGCACAGAACAATTTGTGTGTGATAAAGTTAATATATATATATATATATATATATATATATATATATATATATATATATATATATATATATATATATATATATATAAATAATATATATATATATATATATATATATACATATATATATATATATATATATATATATATATATATATATATATATATATATATATATATATATATATATATATATATATACACATCGGTGTGAGAGCGAGGCTATTCCTCAGCAAAATAAACAAGAAGGCACTAAATTATTTTCCTGCAGTTGACGTTAAGCTCATATTTAAGAATTTAAGAACTATTGGTGGTATGTTTCGTCACAAAGAAAAACTGCCCCCTTTAATGCAGTCTGGTGTCGTTTATTTGTTTACTTGCTGTCAGTGCCATTGTCAGACATACGTTGGAAACACACGCCTACTGCTTAAAGTCAGATGTGACGCACATATTGGCGTTAGCTTTCGAACTGGGTGCAAGTTGTCCAGTCCTGAAACATCAAATATTAGAAATCATACAAAACTATGTAAAAGTAAAATAAACTGTAATGATTTTAGGATTTTACTAACCAGCCAACACGAACACCACCTCCCTATTCTTGAGTCGTTAGCGATCAAGAAGCTTGTTCCCTCTTTGAACAATTATTCCTCGTCCACGCCCCTGAATATAGCTTAAACCACGCCCTACCTTATGTTTACTGTTTTTTTCATACAGCATCTGAACTTCGAGGAATAAGGTCTGTTAGTTGAAATATTCTAGTTCTTTCTCTTTTTTAATAATTTTATTTTAGGTTTGCCTTTTGCATTGATGTTATACTTTATCATAATTTATTTGTACATTTCTAACTTTTCCTGCTGTATTTGTATATTTTATTTTTTTTTTTGGCCTTGAGGATGAGACAAGGATTTCAGAAACGTAGGCCGTGATGAATAAAGGAAAACCATGTACCATGCTGTCTGCTTTAGTGCCTTCTTGTTTATATATATATATATATATATATATATATATATATATATATATATATATATATATATATATATATATATATATATATATACGCAACTTGCCGTTTATTCCCATGGCGAATCTGCATTCACTTTGAATTTGCACTTAAAAGATACCACATAACAGTAACAAATGTCACGAATAATGAGAGAGAGAAAGAGAGAGCATCTTCTGGTCATTTTTACCGGATACGGAATAACATCGGTACCCTTTCTTAAATTCTCGATTTCTTTGCTTGTGAAGAACTCGAGGCCATTGTGGTTGTCACAGTTATATATATATATATATATATATATATATATATATATATATATATATATATATATATATATATATATATATATATATATATATAAATATATATATATATATATATATATATATATATATATATATATATATATATATATATATATATATATATATATATATATATATATATATATATATATATATATATATATATATATATATATATATATATATATATATATATATATATATATATGTATATATATATATATATGTATGTATGTATGCATGCAATCTCACATATATTCCAGTAACCGACCTCCCTTCCTATAGATTTCCCACCTAAATATCGCTACGTAAAAGCAACAAATCACAAGGATAGTGTTCCACTGGAGACCTCAGCAGCCGTGAGCGATTACCACTGGTGATTTGATGACCGCTAAATGGCTCGCTGGCGGTGAAAGGTCCGAGAGGCCGGACACAGAGGAAAGAGAAATATTGGTTTCGTCGTGAAATTGTGATTCGCAGTCGCTGATTGAATATGGGGAAAATGACGGCGGCTTTCAATAGCTTTAAAATCCCGCCTCGGGGCGGAAATGGAAATGGCCACCAATGGAATTATATGAAGGGATTTGAGATCCTTTTTTATCTTTGATTCTTTCGGGATTTTCTCTTGCTCCGTCTGCGCAAGCCAGGTTGGCCACACTCACATGTCTGATCACGTAGTTTGTAGTCACATAAATGCGAATGTATGCTGCTACTCTTTGAATTTTACAGGAGAAATGTAACTTTCTAAATACATTGTGTGTCTATAGTGGACGAAAAATGTAAAAGTGAAAAAAAGAGAGAAGAGAGAGAGAGAGAGAGAGAGAGAGAGAGAGAGAGAGAGAGAGAGAGAGAGTTGATCATCAGGTTCATTCAGCAGTCACGAAACATAAAGTTCAATCAGATATTTGAGACAAACAAGCTGAAAATACCTACCCCATTAACAAACGTGCCGTGAATCAACTTGTAAATGAGAGTTATTGTGCTCTGATATTGCATTAGGTAAACTCATTACTTTCATATAACTTTTCAGTGACCAGACATGGTTGGCTTTCAACCGACAAGAAAGTTATTCGCTATAGTAATTTCTCATTTACGGTAGAAATTATAAATATTTTCTTCGCCATCCTCGCTTCTGGTTTGTGCGATTTTGGCCATCATTACTCCGGCATATTGCCGTTTGTTTTCTTCCTCTTGAACTTAGGTATTATACCACTTCAATAATGTAACGTGAACCACTTTATGAAAGCGCCTTTTTGTGTTAGGGACAAAAAAGGGAATAATCCGCAGAATAATTAGGGGGAAAACAGATGATCTAAAGCAGTAAAAATAATAATGGTCCCAAATGACATCAATGGAAAAAATTTCTACCAAAATTAAAGGAAAATGTCTCCAGAAACTCCTTCATCGTGTCATAACCAAACTCAACAAAACGTTTCTAATTAGTACAAAGCTAATCTCTTATAATGTAAGGTAATATTACATTTTAATCTTAAAGGAAAGGGTAACTCTTGAAGAAATCCCACCTTCCTTAATGTTGCGGTTTGCCCTAGTCTCGGAAGGTAAAAAGTCGCGTTTCCCACACAAGGAGCCCTGACAGGTGACCCTATTTCTCCATCATTTTCTAATAAGGTCCTCAATGCCCGGCCAGGTCACCTTTAAACTTCGTTCAACCTTTGTGCAAGAGGCGACAGTTTTCTTGTACGAAAAGTTTTTGGGAAAATAGTTTTTATTATTGTCCTTCACTATAAACTACCCGTTTATAATGATTTCTTGAAAATGATTTTGTTTTAATTAAGAAACTGACATAAAATTTTCATACATGGAGGCTCTTCAGGCTATTGAAGGATATTGAATATGAACACACAGAACGTCAAGTTTGTACCGACACGGCTTTGCAACATTATGAAAAATTCTCTCTCTCTCTCTCTCTCTCTCTCTCTCTCTCTCTCTCTCTCTCTCTCTCTCTCTGTATATATATATATATATATATATATATATATATATATATATATATATATATATATATATATGTATATATGTATATACTCATACATGCATACATACATATATATATATATGTCTATATACTACAAAATTATACTATTTCTTCATACATTCATGCTGCAATATTCATACTTTTGCTGCTGGCTTGCTGAAATAATCCCTTGTATGCAGCCACGTTCCTTGGCTATTAAGGCTCTTTTTCAGCTATAGCTTTTTCACTTAAACTATCCATCACTTTTTAAATCTTCATTTCTCCTTCATTCCTAACATATATATTATATATTCTGTTCACCGACTTATTGCCCAACATTCTCACTACATTATTACATCACCAACTGAATTTTTTATTGCCAGTTCTATGTATTTCCATATTTCTCGCCCTACCAACTTTATTACACCACATATCCTTTGGACACCATTCCTCTCAACACCTTCAACATTTTCTCATTCGTTCACATTCAATATCCACATATCATATCCTAGCCTTTCGCACTCACCCTGCTGCCTTCCATGCTTCGGCTTTTGTCTGATGCTACCGTTTTATGTAATCCAAATTGCCCGTTCAAATCAACCGTAAGAGTTCTTCCGTTATTCATTTCAACATGGACTGCCCCATCTTCCGTATCCTTACTCCTGCTCAAAATTGCTCTCAAGTTTCTCCTCTTGCTGGCATTTTCTGACTATTCCTATGGTGTCTCCAGTTTTATTTCATTATTACTTAGTTCTTTATCACTTACAACATCTACCAGTATACACATCATCATTCAAATACCACTCTCGTAAGACACAACATTTTAGGGAAATGTACGCCACAAAGAACTCTTTATTTTTACTTTTAAAATGTCCAGACTTGATCCACGTATCCCCCTGCTTGTCTAAATCCGCTCTTTCCTTCCCAGTCAACCCTTTTGTTGTCTGTCACACGCATTTAAAAAAAAGTCTACCATAAGGATTACTTGGTATACCAAAAAAAAAAAAAAGTTATGTCCATGTAATTCGTACAGTCTCCTCTATCACTTTTAATTAGATTTTAATTAACAGGCTGTATGGCTCATGTTGATCGGAAAATCATTCAAAGAACCCGAGAAACTAAAATTAAGTAAAAATAGTCACTATCCCTGTCATCGTCCCTATTTTGATATCTTTCGTGTGGCTCGAATGTATATGTATTGATTTTTTGGGCCTACAGGGCTTGCAGCCCACCGTATCTGGAACAGGAGCTTGAGTATCTATTCGGTTCTTTTAAAAAACTGGGATACCCGACTCACTGGTGGGGAAGGCGCATAGGAAGGCTAGGAAACACAAGTAATGCAACCAATAATAATACAGAACGTATGAAAGCCTTTGAAAATAACGGAGACTAGTAAGCCTAGGAAACACTACTATGGAGACATATAAGGCTAGGAAACAACGTAAGCCTAGGAAACACTACTATGGAGACTGGGGTGGGAAGGCGCATAAGGCTAGGAAACACTACTATGGAGACTGGTGTGGGAAGGCGCACAGTAAGCCTAGGAAACACTACTATGGAGACTGGGGTGGGAAGGCGCATAAGGCTAGGAAACACTACTATGGAGACTGTGTGGGAAGGGCACAGTAAGTAGGAAACGCGATGGAGACTGGTGGGGGAAGGCGCATAGTAAGGCTAGGAAACACTACTATGGAGAAAGACCCCAAGATAAACACGCAATAAACAAGAAAGATACGATCGCTATTCCAAACAGCGACATCACTAAGGATCTAAACGAAAAACTGAAAAATGTGAGACTAGTTGGGAATTATAAAAATAAAATTAAGAATTAAGCAATTAACAGGAGACGACCTACCTAGCTCCTTCTAACAATTGTAAGTATATTTTGGTCGGAGCCACAAATCGTGCAAGGGGAGAGCAAGCCAGCATAAGCAGAACATTCGCCACCACAGCCAAGCCTTGCCACTAGCCAAACACTGCTGGAATTATAACCATAAGATCAATTGGGAAGAAAACCAGATTTCGTATACAACAACATGGGCGATCGTAGAAAACGCCCTCATCAACGGCTAAGGAAAAACGATGGACGGAACGTATGCAATAATTCTGAGGACAAGATCACTAGTGAAATAATATACCAGAGTTTTAAGAACATAAACAAAAAGATGGACAGTAAGGGAATAATCCCGAACAACGAAGGATTAAGCATACCACAGCGGAGATTAAAAAGAACTCTGGAAAGAGCAGGAAGAGCTGAAGATCAACCGGCAGGTCATCTCAGGGATTAGAAAAAGAAAACAACAGATGGTGGGAGAACCACATATATACCCCTGTGTAGTTGCCATCTCCTCAGTGCATCGGTACTTCATGAAGGAGAATGTATGTATTCGAAGACTAGCACTCTGGAAATTGTACTTTGAAAAATTAGAGAATTGGGACTTTAAACCATCCTGTCTTAGTTAGGCTTAACGTGTTTGTAGTATATATATATATATATATATATATATATATATATATATATATATATATATATATATATATATATATATATATATATATATATATATATATATATATAAACAGTGCAGTTTTTTGGCTAATTTGTAACACACACATATACTGTATATTATATATATGTGTGTGTGTGTGTGCTTGTGTGATTTAGCGCCCATACATAAATTTAAAGAAAATTAAAACACAAAGAAACTGAAATGTGAAAAACAGCATATCCCCTCGCCCTCGTAGTAGTTCATTTTAGCAGTGTACCCTAAGCTATAACAAGGAGAAATGTTCCCTAAGGGGAAAAGTATTTTTCGTGCTTTAAGAAGATGTAACCATGCTTGGTTGGTTTTGCACACACACACATTTATATATATATATATATATATATATATATATATATATATATATATATATATATATATATATATATATATATATATATATATATATATTATATATATATATATATATATATATATATATATATATATATATATATAGAGAGAGAGAGAGAGAGAGAGAGAGAGAGAGAGAGAGAGAGAGAGAGAGAGAGAGAGAGAGATGATATTGCTTGTTTTATTAAGGAAACTGTTATTTAGATATCTATTAATTAAAATCAGTAAACAAACCACGTTATACAACTCGAAAATATATATATATACATATATATATATATATATATATATATATATATATATATATATATATATATATATATATATATATATTATGTGTATATATGTATATGTGTGTGTGTGTGTGTAACAGAGAGAGAGAGAGAGAGAGAGAGAGAGAAAGATTTCATAACATTGCAAAACCATGTAAGAGTAACTCGACGTTCTGTAAGTGGGGTATTGTAAAGAGCAAATCCAACTCCTTAGAGACCTTTTACGTTTAAAGATTTCATACTATTATCTTTATTAAAAAACCGAATAATTTTCTAGAGGTCAACCTGAAATTATAAACGGGCAGTTTATAGTGAAGGACAATAATAAAAGCTATTTTCCCAAAAGCTTTTCGCGCAAGAAAACAGTGCCGCCTCTTGCACAAAGGTTGAACGAAGCTTAAAGGTGACCTGGCCGGGCATTGAGGACCTTATTAGAAAATGATGGAGAAATAGGGTCACCTGTCAGGGCTCCTTGTGTGGGAAACGCGACATTTTACCTTCCGAGACTAAGGCAAATCGTAACATTGAAGAAGGCTGGGATTTCTTCAAGAGTTACCCTTTCCTTCAAGATTAATGTATATTATCTTACATTGCAAGAGATTAGCATTAATTATTATTAATTAGAAGGCATTGTTGAGTTTGGTTCTGGTGCGATGAAGGAGTTTCCGGAGACATTTTTCCTTCTTTAATTTTGGTGGAAATTTTTTCCATTGATGTCATTTGGGACCATTATTATTTTTACTGATTTTGATCATCTGTTTTTTCCCCTAATTATTCTGCGGATTATTCCGTTTTTTGTCCCTAACACAAAAAGGCGCTTTCGTAAACTGGTTCACGTTACATTATTGAAGTGGTATAATACCTAAGTTCAAGAGGAAGAAAACAAACGGCAATATGCCGGAGTAATGACGGCCAAAATCGCACAAACCAGAGGCGAGGATGGCGAAGAAAATATTTATAATTTCTACCGTAAATGAGAAATTACTATAGCGAATAACTTTCTTGTCGGTTGAAAGCCAACCATGTCTGGTCACTGAAAAGTTATATGAAAGTAATGAGTTTACCTAATGCAATATCAGAGCACAATAACTCTCATTTACAAGTTGATCCACAGCACGTTTGTTAATGGGGTAGGTATTTTCAGCTTGTTTGTCTCAAATATTTTATTGAACATTTTATGTTTCAATGTGTGACTTTTGAATACATCAAATATCTGATTCAACTTTATGTTTCGTGACTGCTGAATGAACCTGATGATCTCTCTCTCTCTCTCTCTCTCTCTCTCTCTCTCTCTCTCTCTCTCTCTCTCTCTCTCTCCATTTTCACTTTTACATTTTTCGTCCACTATAGACACACAATGGATTTAGAAAGTTACATTTCTAATGTAAAATTCAAAGAGTAGCAGCATACATTCGCATTTATGTGACCACAAACTACGTGATCAGGCATGTGAGTGTGACCAACCTGGCTTGCGCAGACGGAGCAAGAGAAAATCCCGAAAGAATCAAAGATGAAAAAGGCCTCAAATCCCTTCATATAATTCCATTGGAGGCGGGATTTTAAAGCTATTGAAAGCCGCCGTCATTTTCCCCATATTCAATCAGCGACTGCGAATCACAATTTCACGACGAAACCAATATTTCCCTTTCCTCTGTGTCCGGCCTCTCGGACCTTTCACCGCCAGCGAGCCATTTAGCGGTCATCAAATCACCAGTGGTAATCGCTCACGACTGCTGAGGTCTCCACTGGAATAAACTATCCATGGGATCTGTTGCTATTGCATTGCAACGTTAGGTGGAAATCTCAAATGAATGTAGAGTCACCACTGAATATCTAATATATATATATATATATATATATATATATATATATATATATATATATATATATATATATATATATATATATATAGACATGTGATGCATACATACACACATATAGCCTGTATATGCATTCATACATTATATATATATATATATATATATATATATATATATATATATATATATATATATATATATATATATAATTACACACACATACAGGCTATAAATCTTTTCCAATATACCGTAGTTATTACTAAAAGTCAAATGTAAAACCTTGCAAGTAATTTTCGGCATCCATTTCCCATTTGTCTATGGGATTTCTTTTCTTCAGAGGCTTGAATGATTATTTACCTACAAGACTGGTATGTTATATTAATCCTACACAGGCTTAGATCATTCTTTTGCTAGTAAACTCTAGCATTTCGTGGAAAAAAATTGTAAGTTTTCTTCAGGGGTAAGTTTATTGTTCCATAAGAATGTGAAAGTTGTTTCTTAATCTTAGGATTACCTTATAACTTGAGGCTGTGAATCGCCTGTCTGTATGCTGATTGCTCCATTTCTCTTTTGCTTTGTCGTTTTTAAACGAATCTTTGGTTTCGAGTGTTACGCTATTGCTAATCCTTTTTCAACAGTTGCTTTTCCTCTTTCATACTTTGGCTGCGCTAGTTGGCTTTTATGCTCATAAAGCATTTTTTGTATACTCTGATGCCGCTTGTCTTTTTGTCTGTTAGGTTTCTCACCGCCTCTGTATGTCTGTCCCACTTTCCTATGGTCGCAATTATAGACGCATAGTTGTTACACTTATAAGCACGTATTTAAAAACATACCAGACATGTGAGTATGACCAACCGCGCATGCGCCAGACTAAGGAAGAGAAAATCCCGAAAAGCTCCAACGTAGAAAACAAGTAAAAAATGCGCAATGGAGTTTTCTGTACATCGTATGATCAGGGCCACCGAAAATGGACCTATCTTTCGGTGGTCTGGGTATAATGCTGTATGAGCCGCGGTCCATGAAACTTTAACATTGGCCAAGTGGTGGTCTATCCTATATCGTTGTCAGAGGCACGATTATGGCTAACTTTAACCGTAAATAAAATAAAAAAAAAATGCTGAGGCTAGGGGGCTGCAATTTGGTATGTTTGATGATTGGAGGGTGGGTGATCAACATACCAATTTGTAGCCGTCTAGCCTCGGTAGTTTTTAAGATATGAGGACGGACAAAATAAAGTGCGGACGGACAGACAAAGCCGTCACAATAGTTTTCTTTTACAGAAAACTAAAAAGGCTCTCGAATCCCTTCAGCTAATTCCATTGGTCGCCATTTCCATTTCCGTCCGGAGGCGGGATTTTAAAGCTATTGAAAGTCGCCGTCATTTTCCCCATATTCAATCAGCGACTGCGAATGAAAATTTCACCGGCGAAACCGTTATTTCTCTTTTCTCTGTTTCCTGCCTCTCGGACCTTTCACCGCCACCGCGCCATTTAGCGGCCATCAAATCACCATGAGTAATCGCTTACGGCTGCTGAAATCTCCTGTGGAACACTCTCCTTGTTATTTGTTGCTTTTATGTAGCGATATTTAGGTAGAATCTCTAAAGGAAGGTAGATTGGTTTATGGAATATATTGCTGAGTTCATGCTATTTATTATTCACATACTAGGTCTTTCCATTCTAGTACAAAAATAGTGCCTAATAGTTGGACTGATCGGCAAAAAGCATATAGACATAGTTTCTATTTTAAACTTTATACTCATCTTGCCATATTACTCCTGTAATGCTAATGCAGGATTCTAATGTCACTGCGACTTGGATGCTTGCTTCAGAATAGAATGGAGACATTCTTCCTTCATTACTGAATTCAACAGTAAGTTAGAAGAATAACGGACTGGCATTTACAACCCACACCATCATGAAGGATAAAGGTTTAACTCTAACTTACAGGAACAGATAATAAATGCTGAGCCTAAATACATTTCATTGAACTGAAACACGCATACCATCACTCTCACAGGTACTTTTTGACATTTGGCTGATTTACAGTTAATCTGCTGGTCACATTTTGACGTATATTTATATATATATATATATATATATATATATATATATATATATATATATATATATATATATATATATTTACAGTTAATCTAAAGCCAATTTCAGTGAAGTCTGAACTTTTCATTTCCCTTCCTTCTTTATGTTTTCAACGTAAAAAAGTTTATTATTAAAATCACTTTATTAGGCTGATGAGAGTCTTTTTTCAGCTCATATGGATGTATACATGTGTACATATATACAATTGTATAGATAAGTTTCTTCATTTCGTGTACGGTTGTTCTTCACGTTACTTTATAAAAATACCTTACAATGTCTCTTTACATATTAACATGTAAGATACGTTGCCATAAACAGTATTCATAAATGATCCGACCCTGAAAAAGATCATAACAGTTAGAAAAATATTTTTTTTAAGTCTTCACATTGCCTTCCAAGGCTCACAAGAGCTGTTTAACTCTACGCCACGATTTTACCAGTAAAAGTTTCCTTCCATGCTCCATTATTTAATCTTATATCTCTTTAATTACAATTCAACATCACTCATGTATTCTTCACCAGAACTCAACATCACCTACTTCTCGTTCACAACCATCCGTCATTCATAAATTCGTATAAAAAAAGGCCTCATTTAAAGATACATCCAAAAATTATCTCTGTATCTACATGTTAACACTTCATTTCATCACGCTATCAGAGTGAAAATGGGTCTGTTTCAGTTCAAATAAAACATATATGAATTTAAGAGAGTTAATATTTGCATATGAATTTGAATAAATTTTCATCCATTGTGACAATACTAGTGGCCAAGCTCTGTAGAGTTCTTCTTTATATTTTATTTCCAAAATTCGATTCATAAGTCATAGTAGAAAAAGTATAAAAAAAATATATTAGGAAATCAAGTAGTAAGATCATTTCAGTTCTTTTATCCAATTAGAACACAGAAGTAAACATGGAAATATTTATAATTTCTTCATATTCAAAGACATGCAACCCAGTATTCAAATCACGACATTGTTTGTTAACTGGAGCTGGGAATTTTTGGAATCACGTTGAAAACCTGTCTCATGTCCACTGCTTCTCGTACCTAGGGGACAAATTGACCAGCCCTGGGGAAAGGGAACAGAAAATGGGGCTAAACGAAGGTAACTACCGCCGGAATGGCTTTTTCTTACATCTGTGGCTATAGAGAGGCGAGCCTATCAGCGGGTACCAAACTTCCGTTGAACAGTGTATGAGGGAAATAAAACTCCTATTTACTTCTCTTACAAAAATTGCTTTACGGCTTGCGACAATTTTCCGAGCGATTAAATGTGTCCTTTGCGGTCATCATGTAACTGAGCGAAATGCTTGTTTTTATTTATCGTTTGGTCTTTATCTTAATTCAAGTAAGTTCCAGTTTTATTCGTCGTTGCAATATCCTATAAACCTTAAGAGACAAATAGGTAAGGTTAAAGCAAGACCTGTTGAATAATCATAGACAAACTTAATAATTCTTGTACCGTTTGCCCATCTTCATCTATAATACCTGTTACCGTCGTAAACATTTCGTTTCAGTGATGAATATCTTAAATTTATAATCTGCAGGTTATCCTTGAGATTCTTTTTTATATTTTCAAAATAAACATTAAAAAAGGATCGTACTCTCAAAAAATACACAAAAATTTTGATTATTTTCCTTCATATACAAGAAATTAAATTATTTATTCATCATCTTGCCAACGGACATGTATTGATAAGGCTAGAGAATATCATCGATAGATCGGAATAAAAAAAATAATAACTCGAAGAAAGAACCTTCAATCACAGTTGCAGGTTTCTAATCGACTTTCCAAAAACAATTTCAATTCAAAGACAAACGAGAAGAAGATTTACTGGCACGTGATAATCACGTCGCCCTGATTACTCCCAGTGCGCAAATTATTCACACGGCCAGTAAAATAAAAAGCAAAAAACTATCATTAAAAACGTCTTGACTTGGTCCTTAAAAAAATAATTATTATACAATAAAAATCTTCATTATTGATAAGCATTTTACCATATTAATATTCAAAAGAACTCTTGTGTAGCAAGTGTTGTCAGATACCGTTTAATAATATTTTATTTTAAAAAGATATGATTCTGTTTTTTCTTTATGATTTAATTATATATTTTTAAGCCCTATAACCTGCTTGTAAGAAGAAAAAAGTAAATCTTGCATTTAAGAGGAGGTATTGATATATGCACATTAGTTTAATTGCTATTCATGGTATGATAATTCCCTTATGGAGGTGTATATTCATGATAATTGCCATAATGGCATTGACAGTGTTAATAGGTAAGGATTACTATGACAGATATCAATTACTCAAGCAGATAGTGTTGAAAGTGATAGTTGCATCGACTGCATTTAGTTTATAAAATTTTTTTTCTATTTTTCC
>NC_089784.1:21410503-21415503 GCF_040412425.1 Macrobrachium rosenbergii | reverse complement strand
ATGTAAGTGATAATCTGCTGGTAATTTGAGTCGAATCTTACAATTAAACGTTTTAGGATATTTTTTTTTAACGGGGGTCCTACAAAAGGATAAGTGTTAATTGTGCAGATGTTTCAAATATGATCAGACTCCTAATCTAAATATTATTATTTCTGAGTGCATAATTAACAGCATTTAAAAACTGGAAGTTATAAACAGAAAAAAAATCTTTTGAAATGCTTTCTGATTCACGAATAGAACCGAAGAAACATCTGATTTCTGTAGCTGTAATGGAAAGGTCAGAGTTAATAGCGAATTTTGCGAAGCCTTTTGTAAAGGTTAAGCACTTTTCAATCTAAATTGCTGTTACTGGCCTCAAAATCAGGTTAGTTTTCCTCCTCTGTCTGCACACAAAACAAGAGAAATAACAACAACGATAATTCAAGGTTCGGACTTTTTTATTTAAAGCGTTCAACTCAGCAGTTCCGTATGGGGTTAAATATGTACTTATTTTGGCTTTTGGATTCGAAGAGTACTTGCTCTAAAAGAAATCCTCAAAATTTTCGCATAATCTTCCTTTTGTAAACACATTCATCAGTATGAGGAATTATAACTGTGCAAACATTCATCGAAATAAATACTCCAATATGGACACACCTGACCTTTGTATTCAGGGCACAAACACTCGGTGAAATAAATGTAACAATAAGCGTGCACCTGGTCTTTGTTTTCAAAGGGATGATAATTAGTATCTCCGATCAAAGATATTCATTCAGATAGGTAGAATAAGGTCTTGGTTATGAAACACGAATATAAAAAGTCCTTTACTTGTTCGTTCCTTTCTGAAAATAGGATATTTAAATGTGTTGATGTTGGGCAAGATTCTGCTATAATAATTCAAAAAGAAACGTAATTGCACATTGCAACAGTAGGTCTAGAAATGACCAACTCTGCTGAAAGAGAAAAAGGCTACGATTTTCTTGGGAACTCTATTCCAGATATGTTTAATTTCATGTAATTGTGGCGTTAAACTCCTGAAGAGAAGAGAAATCTGAAGTTTCAAAGCGCAGTTCTGTATTTTCATTGAATGTAGTATTGTTGTTTTTTTACCGTTATAAACTTAACTGCAGCAACTTCAATATCTATGTCAGTTCTTATCCTGGCTGTCTCCAATTTAAGTGAACATGCCAATGGGGCAGTTATAAATCTTTAGACCGACGTACTTTCGCATTCAGTCAAGTAAACCGTAGGAGAACATTTTCTATTTCAAAAGAAAATATCTTACGCACAACAACAGATGAGTTTGGATGCTTGTGCATTAAAACTGCAAAGAAATTAAATTCTAAACTTGAAATAAACAAAAATAGCAGGGAAAATGAAGGATAATACATTGTTTATGATGGTCGAAAACCATTAACTTTTTGAAATTCAGTTATAAAATTCAGGTAAATTTTTCCTCGAAAAGAAACATTAATTGTTGACAAGTATATGCCAATGCAAATGCCAGTAATTTTAGGGATTCACTAAAGAGGTATGTTGTTTTTCTCTCATGAAATAATACAGCATCACAAGATGTTGAATGTGTTAATAAAGTGAAGCACTAGAGAATTAAAGGAACTATAAATAAAACAGTAAAATGATGCTTTCCTAAAATGAACTTAAGGTAAAATTAAGTACATCTTTGGATGATCGTATTTGAAATAAAAGTTATAGGAAAATCATCCTTTAACTGGCAATATGTTGTTATCTTTGCGCATCCTGATACTGTTAGGGAGGAGAAAGTTTGAAAACTTTCACTCGCAATTATTTGGGGGAGAAAAGAATACCGTTTGCCTCAGTTCTATTTTATTTTTCTTGAAGAATATAAACGTTTCGAGAAAGACGACCTGTTGAAAATAATATATACTGTATACCCCTGCACTTGAAATCGAAAAAAATAACATGTTTAATGTTCATAAGCTATACGATATTATAAAGAAACTTCATGCACCGAAAGACATTCTCTGCCAAGCGGTTTTCTTTCCGCTTTGAATAGGTTGGAAGTCAGTGAAAGTTATCTAAGCTATTTTGCCTGAAATGAAGATATGATAATTGCTTTATACAGTAGAGGTCGAAAGATGTCCGTATATTTTTTTTTAAGCAAATTTCATTCTTAGATCTTCAATGTACTAACAGTTTTATACGAAAGGTCTGATTTAAATTTCAACAAAATAATCTTAGGAAGGCTGAAGATGAAACAATGGTTTCATCTCACATTTGATTACCTTGAGATCTTAACCAGTTAACAATGCAAATAATACGGTATGTGAATATATTCCAATAATAACTTTTCCCTGTGAAGGACTTTCGTTATTGTACGTATCTTTCAGCTAAGGGTATTAGTGAAACATGTTAAAACCTGTTTCCTAGATGAAATGGTGATAAAGAAGCTTGGTTTGGGCACGGTAGCATGGAGGGTATCATCAATGACATTATTTTTTTTTTTTCATCTAAGAAGTAATTTGTTTAAACTGGGAACTAGATTGAAATATATGCTTAACTCTGTTGCAGCAAAAGCATTTGCTATTATTAATTTGAATATTCGTATAATTCTGAGTGGTGTGGAAAATTAAAAAAATATATTTATTGTGAAATGGCGACAGCGCATCCCAGATAGAAAAAAACACGAATACATTGTAAAATCTAGAATTCCAACTGTCATAAAATTCAGTAACCCTGGAAATAATACAAACAATGCAGTGTACAGTGTATGCTATTCATAACTGTAACATGCTAATTAACACACTGTTCCAGTGGACAATATCGATATGCTGTTTGTTGATCAAAACAAAAAACTAGTTCTGTAGACATCTGGCACGTGTTCTAGTTATTATGCCTCCATCATCATTTATAAAGATCACGATTTATTTTTCTGGTAATATTATGCATGCAAGTTAGAACGAAAGTCAGTGCTTTATTATATTCAGTGTACTTGTTGTGTAAGCTGTTAATTGATTTTGCTATGTGCTGTTCTTATTTATCAAATACTCGGAATTCTATTCAAAACCTTTAATTCTTATTGTCTCTTAATAGCCATTGTATTTCACATACTAATTATGATGGCAGTGCTAAACATAAAATATTTTTTATCACCATTGCATTTAGTCCTATTCCATTTGAAAGAGCATCGACATGAGAGAAGGAAACCATGAGAGAAGGAAAGTATGAGAGGAGAAAAGGACCATAAGAGGAAACCATGAGAGAAGGATTGCATGAGAGGAGGAGAGCCTAATAGGAGGAAAGCAAGAGAGGAAGAAAGGGTGAGAGATGGAAAGCGTGAGAGGAGGAAAGAATGAGAGAAGGGAAGCTTAAGGGGAGTAAAACATGAGAGAAGGAAGGTATGAGAGAAGGAGAGTATGAGAGGCGGAAAGCACAAGAGAAGGAAAGCATGAGGGGAGGAAAACATGAGAGGAGGAAAGCATGAGAGGAGGAAAGCATGAGAAAAGTAAAGTAAGAGAGGAGGAAAGCACGAGAGATGAGAAGCATGAGAGGAGGAAAGCATGAGCGAAGGAAAGCATAAGAGGAGGAAAACACGGGAGAAGGTAAGCATGAGAGAAGGAAAGCAAGAGAGGAGGAAGATATAAGAGAAGGAAAGCAAGAGAGGAGTAAAGCATGAGAGGAGGGAAGTATGAAAGGAGAAAAGCAAGAGAGAAGGAAAGCATGAGAGGAGGGAGGTATGTGAGAAGGAAAACATGAGAGGAGGAAGGCATGAGATAAAGAAAGCATGAGGGAAGGACAACAAGAGAGGAGGAAAGTATACCGAGAGGTACGTTGAAAATTATTCATGACTGATAGTCTACTGATGCTTAATATATTCTAAAGGTGCATTTTTAGTTTATATTTTACAGTGGCATAACCTTTAAACAATTCACCATCTAAGCATATAATTTTTTTTTTAGTTGATGGTCAGTTACAGTATGTCAATGATTTTTGTATTGGAAACCAAACGGTTCAGCAGGCAAACAACAAATGTAACAGTGTTGTAAGGATGAATAATGAGAATGAATTTTCTCTGTATCCTTATCGTAAAGCTTGTATGTAACTAATGAAGCTCTGCTAGAATGGGCGTGGCATGTTGCATGGGGACTCACTCATTACGGGTTATGAAATATTATTAAATAAGCCTTGTGATTGATTACCTTATTAAATCATTTGGTTGACCAGTGTACTTACATTTGTAGTAGTCCAATCAAATAATTGAATAATTATGTACAAAGCTTTTAATATATTCAAATTTCAGTACTGTTTTGTATAATCTGTATCATTAAATGATAATGTACTAATTGCCGTACATTTAGTATCTAGTCGGTTGTATTAAGGTGCTTTATATTCACATCATTCGTTAATTCTACTTTATTATCCTTTTGTGCTTTTTTGGAAATAAAGATTTGTAAGCGGCCTTTCAGTTAGGATTACTATGTATAAGATTTATTCTAATATACTCTGTTCTTTTTTGTCCTTCCAACTGTACATATTTATTATGGGCCCTATTTTGGGTATTGTATTTTCAGTTTTATGTATGATAATCAGGTACCATCAAAAAAGCATTTACAATTTATTTATGTTTAATCATAATCCTTAGTTCAACTATGGAAATACTAATAAGAATGTAAATCGTGGAATTGCTGTACTTTTGACAATGATTTTTCAGCAGATGATGCCTAAACTCTTTAAGTGAATCGACTGCGATTCTTATCCGTTATGCGTCGGTTATGTAAAGAATTAGTATTCTTTAGTCTTACCAATCCTTTCGCTCATTACCCATTTACAATAATTTTTAGAGATATATTCACCACAGTAGTGCAATAGTCAAACAGCCATTTTTAGATTTAAAGTTTTTCACTAAACTTCTTTCTTTTTATTTTCATTTGTTTAAAAATTTTCCAGACTCACTCTTTATGACGACATTATTTTTAACGTGAGGCTTTAGGAGAGAGAAGCTTATTTTCCGTTTACCAGGTTTAGAAGTTGTTAATGACAGT
>NC_089784.1:21375503-21405503 GCF_040412425.1 Macrobrachium rosenbergii | reverse complement strand
GAATTTTTTTATTTAGAAAACTATTCTCTCTCTCTCTCTCTCTCTCTCTCTCTCTCTCTCTCTCTCTCTCTCTCTCTCTCTCTCTTCCCAGTGAAATCGTCATGACCACCAATTCATACACGTTAACAAACATCATTAATGAATAGATTGAGTATTTCAGTATGTATTTAAATATTTGCTGTCACTCTTTTAAGTAATTGCTCGCGTATGTCATCTGAAAGTAAATGTCAGTTAGTTTATAAAGTTTCTTCTCAGAAACCATCTCCCGTGTTGCAACAGGCATTAATCATGAAGCTGCTCGCTGATTTAAAAATGGATTGTCACTTCTGTTGACTTCGCTAAACAAACTAGCCGTGGCTTTATTTTATTATTTGAAATGGTAATCATAGTTTTAAACAATATTTTTTGTATTAAATAGGATTCGAAGGTTTGAGCGATACTACCAAAACTGCATTCCTCAGAGACCAACACTAGCTTAAAAAAATGCGTGTGGAAAAACTTTAGTACAACAGGACCGAGTTGAATCAGGCATCTTCAATTTTTTGTGATAGTTTTTTTTTATTAAAATATGGTTTATGCTATTACTAATATTAGCTCATAGGTTATTTCTTGTTTTTAAGGTGTACACCCAGTAGCATGCCAAATATATCACATAATGAATTAATACCTCACAGAGCAAATATCTTTCTTGTCAATTCACATGACTTGGTGGCGTAAGGCAGATCACATGCAAATGTTGAGAACATTTTGTGAAAACAGCGAATGGTTTATATAAATTTCCATAAATCATAATTCACGCATGAGTTTCATTATGGAATCAAGAGAATATGTTTTACTAAATATAGTATCTACTAACATAGTCATATCTTGCCAGAACTTGGAAAGCCTTTCTAAATATATATTTCAGAAGTTATTCAACATGTTCAATATACATACATACATGAGTAAATATATATATATATATATATATATATATATATATATATATATATATATATATATATATATATATATATATATATATATACACATACATACATATATATGTGTGTGTATAACTGAATCACAAAAATATGGAACTTGATGAATATATAAATAAGGACAAAATCCACGAAGGAAAGAGAAACACTGGAGTGCTGCGAGGCTTTTCGACTGTCGTCCTTTACTTAGCAAACTGAAGACATATAAAAGTAAGTTTACAAAGAAAGCTCATATAAATGACAGATGGGGATTACAAAGAAAAAAATATGTACCTGGAATCCAACACAACTGAAGAATTAGTAGAACTGCCAAAATATGGTTAAATATTTAAAAAGTTTTGCAAAGGACTACATTAGGATCAACCATTCAGAAACATGGACAGGACAATTAAAAGATTATGCAAGGAGGTGACTGACCATCAAAAAATGTTAGTACAACAAAATAATTCTATTTTTTTTTTTTTTTGTAAACAATACCAATTTTTGCAAGATGAACATTTTTACAAATAAAAAAATTATATTAAACATACAGATAATTATAAAATATATATTTAAGGTAACTAATTTGTAATTAAGTCAGTGATTTTATCTTTTAGGTCATTCTTGAACATTTTTCTACTTCAGGGGTCCAAATAATACATGCCAGGGCTAAGGTTAAAATTACACCTGGAAGTAAGCTGTATAATAGTGGACTCCAAAAGATTTATTGAAGAGAAATCTTTTGATCTGGCAGTCACTGAACTTTCAGTCCAGTTTATCCTGTGAGAGTTTTCACTTAAATGAATGAATATAGCATTGGATGTTTGCCCAGTTTTGACAGAATACTTATGTTGCTTAATACTTACATCTAAATCTTTGCTAGATTGGCCAGTATAAAAAGAGGGGCAGTCCAAACATGGAATTTTATATATTATGTTGTTGTTTTCTGTGGGGCTATTTTTTACTAACATTCCTTTTAATGTGTTATTATAGGAAAAAACGAGGTTGACATTAAAAGATTTGAACAATGATTTTGTTTTCAAAACCACTACAATAAGGCAAGCTAAGATTGTTCTTTGGGGTTTCTTTCTCCATGTTACTTTCACTAGAAAACTTTTTGTGGGCTTTATTATAACAAATATCTAGTATATGTGAAGGATAACATAAATCTGCCCCTATTTATCTTTTGTATTCAGTTTCTTGATCTAAATACTGGGGACTGACAATGTGCAAAGCTCATAAAAATATAAATCTTTTCTTCTATGTTTTAACGAGCTTTGCGCATTGTCAGTCCCCAGTATTTGGATCAAGAAATTTAATACATAAGAAAAATAGTGTCAGATTTATGTTATCCTTCACATATACTAGATATTTGTTATAATAAAGCCCACAAGAAGTTTTATAGTGAAAGTAACATGGAGAAAGAGACCCCTAAGAACATTCTTAGTTTGCCTTATTTTAGTGGTTTTGAAAACAAAATCATTGTTCAAATCTTTTAATGTCAGCCTCATTTTTTCCTATAATAACACACTAAAAGGAATGTTAATAAAAAATGGCCCTAAAGAAAACAACAACATAATATATAAAATTCCATGTTTGGACTGCCCTCCTTTTTATACTGGCCAATCTAGCAAAGATTTAGATGTAAATATTAAGCAACAAAAATATTCAGTCAAAACTGGACAAACATCTAATGCTATATTCATTCATTTAAGTGAAAATTCTCACTGAACAAATTGGACTGAAAGTTCAGTGATTGCCAGATCGAAAGAATTCTCTTCAAGAAATCTTTTGGAGTCCGCTATTATACAGCTTACTCCCAGGTGTAATTTAAACTTACCCCTGGCATGTATTATTTGGACCCCTGTAGTAGAAAAATGTTCAAGAATGACCTAAAAGATAAAATCACTGACTTAATTACAAATTAGTTATCTTTTAAATGTTTTCTATGTATTCATATGTTTGATATAATTTTTTCTTTGTAAAAATTTTCATCTTGCAAAAATTGTTATTGTTTACAAAAAAAGAGAATTATTTTGTTGCACTAACATATTCTGGTGGTCAGTCACCTTGCATAATCTCTTAATTCTCCTGTCCCTGCTTCTGAATGGTTGATCCTAATCCCTTGTAAAACCTCTTAAATATTTAACCCATTTTGGCAGTTCTACTAATTCTTCAATTGTGCTGGATTCCAAGTACATATTTTTTCCTTTGTAATCCCCATCTGTCATTTATATGAGCTTCCTTTGTAGACTTACTTTTATATTTCTTCAGTCTGCTAAGTAAAGGACGACAGTTGAAAGGCCTCGCAGCACTCCAGTGTTTCTCTTTCCTTCGTGGATTTTGTCTTTATATATATATATATATATATATATATATATATATATATATATATATATATATATATATATATACATATATATATATATATATATATATATATATATATATATATATATATATATATGTATATCTCTTCTTAATAATAATTTTCTGTCAAACTCTCTCTCTCTCTCTCTCTCTCTCTCTCTCTCTCTCTCTCTCTCTCTCTCTCTCTCTCTCTCTCTAACAACATAGAGAAAAAACCGCAGAGGAATTGGTCCGTTGAATTGCCAAAAGACATTTTACCTGTCTCTGTTTTTTTTTTTTTTTTTTTTTTTTTATTTTTGACACAATTTCAATATGGGCTTTCCACTTCTGATTGTCCCCGCCGGGAAGAGAATCAAAAGGCAAAAGGCTCCGCACCGTGAAATGAAAACAAAAAACAGAAACGAAAGAGAGATATTCTGGAACTCCTGAGAGACGTGACAAGGATGTGGGGTGCAAAAATATCGGGAAATGAAAAAGTGACGAGTCTTAGTTTTCGCTGCGTAATTATAACCTAACCTTTTCTCCCCTTTTGACGATTGATTAGTGTGTTATCTTCGACTCTCTGGGAGAGAATTCAGGGGATATTTTCAAGGAATATTGAAGATAGGGAGGGATCAAATAAAGCTAGGAATCAGTGCAGGTAAAGAAGATGCAGATATACCTGATAAGAAATAGTTCCTTGGGAAAAGATGAAGAAACCCCCAGTGAAATGGAGTTGCTTAAATTGGAAAAATGATAAATTAGTAATTATATTGCAATAGAATGGAAACAGAGTACACACAGTGAAGTTTTCAACTCTTCGTATGATTATATAATGACTCAAATATTTTATTCAGTAACAAACACGAGTTCACTAGAGGTGTACAGGTTGAAGATTACACGTACCTCTTACCAGTTTAAATGAGTATTGAAAATGAATAACGGTATTTTACTGTATATTTGATTAACACAGATTGTTTTCATCCACGTCAATCAATTTTTTTCTGCTAATGAAGTACATAAATTCATTAATGAGATATAACGTAGGACTAGATGCCTCGTCCCAAAAACAGTTGCAAAAACCGGAAGGATAGCTCTAAGAGGAAAATTCCAGAACGTGAATGTAAGGATTGTTGAAAAAGTAACAAAGTCTTCTAAAATAATCCGGATAATTTTTACAGTTTTGGAACTTCTCCTGAAGCGCGTTTCTCCGGAGAGCATGCGGGTCTCTGTTCGCATTTGCCTGAACTTCCTCCATTAATTAAAAATTTCGTCATTGCAAGCGTGATTCCGACTTTGGAAAGGCGCTTAAATTTACGAATTCATGGCACACGGTCATACGGTAAACGAGGATGTTTTAAGATGTGTGAAGATTGCTTGGAGCAAGAAGTGACCTGCCTTGGACGTTGTCCGTTCCCGATTCACTCCATATTCTTTATTATCTTCGTAGACAATAGTCGCGGCCCACCCACCAACCCTGTTCTGTGGGATTTTCCCCGGCAGACTTTCCCCTGTTCTTGAATTTAAACAAGGTTTGAAATTAAGTCATTTCAAACTACAGAGGAGAGTCAGGGGAAAAAAAGATTCGAGACGTGAATTCCATTTAAAAAGTGTGTTTCAGGGAACAGTTCCTAAGCAGAAAAAAAATTCCTTCCTCTACATTTGTTATTGAATGTTTCTAAACAATGAAATACATTGCTCTCAGTTTAAGGGATATCTAAATAATTTGAGCTCAGTAGTAACTTGCACTGGGCTAAATTTCTATCGTACCTTCGACAACACAGATTTTTTTTTATATATATATTTTTTGTCATTTAGACCTAGCAGTTCCTTGCGATGTTCAATAACTTACAATTCACTCACGGTTCTGTTATAGTATGAATCGACCCCAAAAAAATTGTCAACACTGGAAGGTAATTATGCTGTTAAAGATATTATTTACTCATGAAAGAAATCGTGCAATGAAAAGTGTAAAAAATAACTTCAACGGGTTAATGAGGTGGTCCCTTTAACTTTGCAAAAAAAAAAAAAAAATGGTTATTAAACTTCAAAATGAGTTTGCATTTCGACTCTGATTAGATTTTAGTTTTTACTGGGCTTTGGATCTTACACTTAAGACCCGCAAGAATGATTTTCAAGAGGTATTTGTACATGAACTTTGAAAAGGTATTTATCCATTTAATACAAAATCACGTTGCCGACAGATTTCACTTACTGTGTTTATTCAAATAACTTACGTACTCTACAGAACCGTACAAATGTGCATGTATTTAAGCAGTCCAAAACAAATGAGAATAAACAAATATAATTCATGTCTTTAATTTAACAAAATTGTAATTTATGTTGTCAAGAAATCTTAGTTCACTGAAATAACGGACTTTCCAGTTACAAAAGATATTGATTTAATGGAAAATAAGCATTTTGCTAATACAGGATAACGCTTGGTACTGTAAGCCACAGTTGAAAGATTGAACGCCATTTATTAAATTCAAGTATCTAGTCGACTACGTAAAATCAGCTTTATCCTTTTTAACCCCCGAGTTAACTACGAATAAAACAAGCTAATTAATGTATTTTGCTGTCCATGTAAACAAGTTCATACGAATAATGCGTTAAGAGTTGCAATATTAAGTACAATATACACTATAACAAGGTGTTTTAATATTTAATTTACTTACACATCATGTATTAAATGTAACAGGAATGATAAAATAGGTGAGCAAAAAATTACCGAATTGTTAATGGCCCTTATACCTCAGCTGTTAAACCAAAATCCGGTAATTTCTGATGTGAAGAATAACATTGAAGAGGAAAAGAAACGTTACCTAAGAAGCCGGTTAGTTATGCTTCTAATACGTTCCGTTAGATGGCATCAGCTTGCTTTTTTTTATAACTCGGGTGATTCTTTAACAAACGGCGGAGATGTGTTAGTTATAAGCATTAAATAGTAATTTTTCCCTACCTTTTAATTTGATTCTATCTATGGTAACTCCTCAATACATATGAATCACAATCATTTACATGTCATTTATAAAATATAGTCTGCACATTCACCGAGTTTTTACACGCTTTTATTTAACTTGACTTCTTCGTCTGTCTGCCTGTCTGTCGTCAAATCTTGTAACTCGATTTTCGACCTGTTCCCTTCGTCCGATGGACTTGAAATTTTAAATGGTTACTCATTCCCGGTGAGAATACAACCTTACATGATCAGCAGGTCAGCAGTGACCTCTGGTGACCCCACAGTGACCTCATCCATTAGCTCAGGATTTGTATGAAAGTCTTCGGATTTTTCACAACTCTGAATCGATAAATAACTCCTCCGGTTTTTAACCTTCTTTGGCTCGACAGGACATCAATTTCGTTAGCTACAATCATAAATCGGTTGCAATTTATGTCAAAACTGAAAAGTATAAAATGCTCAAGAAATGAAAAAAGCGTATTTCTTTTCTTGTAATGCTTCTGTCCATGTTTGGCGTCCATGTTTTCATTTTTGTAGACATGATTGATTGTAAGAAAATCCTGGTGTGTCTCAAAAGAGTTATTTTTCACTTTTCAGTGCATTTCAATAAAAGCGTATTGTAAAAAAATGTTTATATTTTTTTTATTTTTCTTCCTTAGTGATAATGGCCTCTCCCGTCGTGATTCTTCTGAGGTCCCTATAGAGGTGGCACGATTTGTTTTAATTCGATTTGGAAAACCCAGTCCTTGTTTAATATAGGTGCATAGGATGTATATGTAAATATATATACTTGCAGATAAAACCAACCGTTTACAATATGTGATTTTCAGACCTTTGGAAATATTACACAGCTCTTATTAATTTGGAGTTTGATGGAAATTTGTAAATACATTTAATCATGCTATATAAGTCTGTATTACTACCAGGAGAGAGAGAGAGAGAGAGAGAGAGAGAGAGAGAGAGAGAGAGAGAGAGAGAGAGAGAGAGAGAGAGAGAGAGAGTTGACATTGGTGATGAACAGAGATTGTATATTAATGTCGAGGACTAATGAGAGGTTATTTAATCCTGCACTTATCTTCAATACTCGACTCCCAGACAGGAGTAGGTAATGCACATAGGACTTTTGTTCGACTGATAATGGCTTAAAGAGGTTACAGGGAGGCACAATAGCTGACACATAAATTGCACGCATTTCGAACAAATTGTCAGTAAAGGTCTGTTTTCAATATAGAATTCCTTCCTTTTTTAGCGAAATTTGTTCTCAGCAGTGTGTCCCTAATATCTGCAGGGGTCTCTGTCTTTTAATTTAGTTAGAGGCAAGCTCATTATTTACCTTCATGGTTTGCCATTCAACATTACTGCCTGTTTTCTTTATTTCTAACTTTGTTGGTTTCACGTCTGATGCTGAGCGGTTCCCTCTTTCATCATCCACGATTTGCGTTAAAATTTTCACGCTATGATTTAGTGCTTTCGAGAGCAAATACCTTGTTTCTCTGACTTGGCTTCCTCTAGTTTAAGAAAGCCAAACATGTTTTGCAAAGTTTATTTTATTTTAGATATACTACAGGAAGAGATTAGATGCAAAATCGCTTAATTTTGGATAAAACAAATTCAAAATAAATACTTGTCATATTTCCCTCTTATTACCCACGTCTATCTTTCTCCTGTTTCCTTTTCTTGGTTTGTCCAGAAAATGTTTTATTGGTGGTGATTTTAATCGTCTTTAAAAATACGTACAATCGCGTAGCGTTTGGTAAAATAAATATATATAACAGAGCGCGCTCAGTATAGGCCATAATATCGTAAATTAAAAATGTTAACTGACATCGTGAATGTCTCTCGTGCCCTTTATATTTCTATCTTCATTCTGTCATATACTTGCTAAATATGACAATGTTTGGCCGTCCATCTCAGTATACATGAGGTCAACAACAGTCGACACATATGCGGCACTGACTTCAGTACCCTGTGAAAAAGGCCTTCTACCGTACCAGGATCGGTAAAGCTTCGTTCCAGTACTACAAAAAAAAAAGCTTAATTTTAAGTCTAGGATTTAACATTAAGCCAAACAAAATATCATTTACTAACGTCCTGCAAATAAATATTTATGATAAACGTACTTGCAATACAGATTTACTGACAATGATATCATGTCCATTTTTCTGATGTAAATGTATTTCCTTTCTACCGTGGAGTATTCCTGATGATGTGAAAGCTAATCAATGTACGAGTAACATAAAATTTTCATATCTGAAAAAAATTCGTCTATTAAACGTTTAATTGTATGAAAAGTCATAACGCCTTCAGCGATATAGAAGTATTATATAAGTTCAACGTTAACATAAATGTTATCGAATATTATCTCAATACGGAACAAACGCATGTCATTACGAAATAATTGCGTAATGAAACAAAATCCTGTTTACACTTCTATACCTGTTTGTGTATATAAAACATATCAGCATATAACAAAACAGTATATTGATAATAGAGATTCACTATTTGATAAGATAAAAAGTAATCTATTCATTTCTCATTGTTATTTTGAAAGATCCACTCGGCTTTTTAAATAATAGCTTCTAATAAAAAACTGAACAAAATGTTAGAGAAGTAATTTTTGTATTAGGTAAGGAAAAATAAAACAAAAATGTACTGTCAGTGAAACAAGAATTGTCTAAATGTTTAAAAATATTTTTATATATTTTAATATTTCTGAGTCCTGATAAAGTACATTGCCTTACTAAGAGCATTTGTTAACTTCGTTTCACAACTCTGCCCTTGTATCCTTTAGTCTCGCCGTACAAATTTGATAATTGAATTTAAAGATGAACGGAGAATAGGAAACACTACCTGAGCCTTTATGCAATTAAGAACAAAGATTGGCCGAGTCCGTTCTCTCGAAATTAACTCGTGAAATATTATTTTCTAATGTAGCTCCGACATGCAGCAGTGTATTTTTCACGAGTTCGTTTTTTTACTCCATATTCGACAGAATTAATATCAGAAAAGTGTTTCTTTATTTTTATATACTATGGCAATTTGTCCAGGGCGTCGAAAAGGTTCCATGCCTATGATTACATGCACAGTAATTTCATTCCCTGCGGAAAAAAGGACTTCTCTTCATGTGTGAGGTCTAAGTAACTTTGTTAACTCACACTGAAGTCTGTTTTAGCCGTAGTGATTTTTCTCCATCAAACCTAACGCTAATGTTCCAATAAACTGAATAGTATTGTATAACTTCAGACAATATTATATACATACTGTATGTAAAAAATTATTTACTTTAGGCTTTAGTTTAGTGGTTCTATTTCTTTATATATTATATATATATATATATATATATATATATATATATATATATATATATATATATATATATATAAATGAAGAATCAGAAGTTCAATAATGGTAATAATATACTAGAAATAGAGCAAATGGAAACATTACCGTAGTTATGATTGACTGACTACGTGTAAATAACCCTTCACAGGTAAATATACGCACACATTTAATTCCACGTGAAATAAAAGTCTCCTCGAATTCGGAATGATTCTAGTAGGCGAGAATAAATATAATACTCTCTCTCTCTCTCTCTCTCTCTCTCTCTCTCTCTCTCTCTCTCTCTCTCTCTCTCTCTCTCTCTCTCTCCCCTAGGTTTCAACTGAGTGATGATTAAAGAAATGAACTGAAGATAAGAAAAAAAAACAATATGCTGTCTACTGACTGGCAAACAAATGAAAAGACACCATCACCCTCGAACCACCTTTAAGTGGTATCCCAAGTGGTGATCTTGTCCTCGTCCTTTTGTGATTAAATGCAATGCAATGATTTACGTATCATCGGGTTTTTTTCGAACACAATTTGTAATTTCGGATTTTTTTCTACAGATAAGTTGCTACGGCAAACAGTATGTAAAAAGATATTTTATTTCCGAGGTTTGGAAATTTGCCTGTTTCTTTTTTATATTTTACATTTTGTATTTTTCTGTATTTCTTAGTACCCTCTATTACTTCTTTCAAATGATTCACCATATTCTTTGGAAACTTGAATTTCAAGTCAATGGTCCCTCTGGGCTTGTTCAGTGTGAATAAGGTTCATCTTCTAAATAATAATAATAATAATAATAATAATAATAATAATAATAATAATAATAATAATAATAATAATAATAATAATAATAATAATAGCAGAAGTAATTTGTACAGCTTAGTTTTTTTTTTTTTAGTCTGGACAGTACTTCACCATTAAGCATAACTAATTCCAAATACTGTAGCGGCTACTTGACAGATAGTACACCTCCCACCCCTTCCCTAGCGTTTCCTTTTTTCACATTCAGTATTAATCTTATTTTTCTTTTCCGGCAACTTATCCAATCAACCACCTCACCGAAGGCTATTTAACGAAGGAAGGCTATTCTGAGTAATCTTCTTAAGCCGCCATCAACAGATGTCAACATTGCATATTTCCTTTGTGGCTTTTAATATTGTAGTAAATGATCTTAATATTTTTACTCTGAAAACTTTCCCACACAACCGCTTAACCGAAGGCTATGTAATCAAGCAGGTAGGCGTTTCTGAGTACTCTTCATTTACCGCCATCAACTAACAATCATTGTGAGTAAAAAAAAGGTACACAGCTAGGGCTAGGCTATACCTTCAGTAAAATGTCTCTGAGACATTGGTAAAGAACTAGCAACGTTATTTTTCGGGAGCATCTTCGTATTGACATTAGAAATAAAGGTAGTAAAATGTTCTGAGATTTTTATAAGGAACTGGACACATTATTTCCCTCAAACATCCTTGCATTAGCTTAATAAAACTATTATCTTGCCAAAGACCATTCGGTCATTAGTTGATCATAATTCTGATTTTATCTCTTTTAATTTTGCTTTTTCAAGAGTTTTTTTTTTTTTTTTTTTTTTTTTTTTTTTTTTTTTTTTTTTTTTTTAAGATGGTTCTCCATAATACCGCAAGATGAAAGTTGGGTCGAGCCAGCAGCCAGTGTTATCCGCTTTCACTCTCCACAAAATGATTGGTCTTTTACGCAGCTATTTACATAACCTCAGCCTCCCCTTTGAACACGTATTCCTAGAATTCCTTCCCAATTTGTGCATTGCTGATTATTCCGGAGCTTTTCAGCGTTGTTTATATAGTTCATTTCGCTTCTCTCAGTATACGATATACGTGAATAGGACGGACAGGCTTATTTGAACCCCATTAATACAATTCTAATGACATTCACCGAAAATGACGTCACTTGGGTGAGGAAAGAGTAAACTTAGCATACGGACTCCATACTGTGCACACAACTATAGAATCTGACTGAATAAGCAAGTTACCTGACACAGCAGTTTTTATTTATAGAATTATGAACGCAAACGTTGTTCTATATTTCCATTTTACCAATATGCATATATCGTTAAAGTCTCCTGATACTTCACAATAAATCCTGGGTACTGTTTGTTAGTATATTGAAGCTGGGAATAACACGGCCCTGGTTAATTGAAGGACAATATGATTTCCTGCGTTATAACTGAAATTTCAATTTGGAAAGACCAAAAAAAAAAAAAAAAGATTGAATCTAAATCTAACTCTGTTGCCACTATCTTGACGAGACATAGGCGTAAGACAGCTTTTAAAATATTAGATTTCAGTAGATATAAATTTATAGATCAGTTAAATAGTAAAAGATGTTTTGCAATATGAACCCAGCAAAAATTTTAAAAAGTCAGTTTTTTTTTATAAAGGATGCTCATAAAAGGGAAAACTTAAATAACAAATTGTATTTAAATCAGATGTCTTTTTGAAGAAAAATTTCTGTGACTGGACATTTTTCAAAAGAAAAGTAAATCACTTTCAACACATCTTAATGACTTCAACGAAGATGTGCACTACTTATCTCTAAAGGGAGCTCATATTGTAAACAAGTTCATAAAGACTTGTTTTGAATGAACTTAGAATTACTGATCTTTTTGAGGTTGTTGTGTACATTCACATTCAGCAAAATTGCATAAAAATTGTAATTGCTCTGAATTATTTTGAACATGCTAATTTTAGGAGAAGGAAAGATAATTTGAGTTAATAAACACGTCGCAATCTGAAAAATTCTCTAGTATTATATTTTAACAATTCCGTTCAAGCTACAACACCAAAAATTTGCATCCGTGTTATCGAAATACCAGTTAAATGCAAACAATGTAAAATGCTACAGCAATTGTTGAAAAAATTTATATGAGTTTCTCATAAAGCAAGAGATGTTTCTTAAGGCAAAATAGCAAATACAACGTCAAGTGTTAGTGATGAATGTCAAGTCACGAAATTGTTTTGGTGGAATTTGTAGTGGTATTGACAGCAATGGAAAATGCTCGATGTTAATTATACCTGAAATTATTAATCAAAAGTTATTCACTTTTCAAAATTTATTATAATATCAAAATCCTGAATAATGATTCTAGCCACATTCACCCAAAAATGTACTCGGTCTGAATGGAATGGAAAAGAAACATATATTCACTCATAGAACTCTATGGCTCGTTCTGTACTGCACATTGAAGTCTCGCTCTAACTTTGTATGCTTGGTTTCGAATCCTTGCATGAAAACAAAAATTATAATTCTGGAAGTAACTGCCAATTCGAACTTGCTAAGCTTTTGTTATTTTTTTAGCGCTCCAAATAACACAAGAAATAATTCCATGACTCGACATTTATCACTTATAAGAAGCACTTAAAAATTCTTTCAGCAGTTGCTAAAACGTTATCTACATTAATCTCTGTGAACGCAATTTCGCCTGCAGAATCAGACCTATACGTGATATTCATAACTGTTTATTCTGTTAAAATTTTCACTGCTTTTCCGAGAATTAAAAGGTTATTTTACACCAAACTAAGCAATCCCTCAACGAGATTCATAGCTCTACTTGTATCTATAGACATTTATTTTATGTATTTATTTTGAAACTTCATGCAAAATTTCCTCATAATAAACTAAGAAATTAAAAGCAGTGTTCCTTCATCAAGACTCCAATGCTTTTTTCCTAAAAGTCCCTTTGTACCTCTCTTTCTCACCTGTTCTTTTTCTTCCTAATTCATGAACTTGTTTTGATCTCACATCCCCACTCATTATATTCTCCTATATACAAAGTTAAACTGTTTAATCTGGGCCGTTCGGTAGTATCCTAAATTTCATCAAGATATAAGAATGAATAAATTCTTTATAACAACACCAGCACCCGCCCCCCCTTCCCACTCCCTTTCCATTTGCATTGTTTATTCTAAGAATGCGTTTCTCCATTAAAATTCCTCCCTCCATTCGCTTTTCCTCCAGAACCTATTTTTCCCCGGAAAACTTTTCTTCATATTCACGGCTGTTATTTCGAAAACTCTCAGCTCTCTCACGTTCGCCAAAATTTCGTTTAGTCTTCGTCTTCCGTATTTTCTTTTCCCTCGCGTTTCTTGGCTTCATCATTCACCTGCACTTCTAACAATCACTGTCTTTCTTCAGGTAATAAATCATTGTATTATCTTATAATGCAGTGATTTCGTTTTTTGGTCCTATTTACATACACAAATAAATATATATGTAAATATATATGTATATGTATGTATGTATATATATATATATATATATATATATATATATATATATATATGTATATGTATCAGACAGGTCTATATATATATATCTAAAGAAGTTGGAACCTGTGTGTGTGTACCAGCGAGTTTTCCCCAACTTCCTGACTGCTGGTATGCAAGCAGTTAGCTTTTATATGACGTGAGTCAGAAATTTATTTCTGTTATGATTGTGTGTTGATGATTTATATATATATATATATATATATATATATATATATATATATATATATATATATATATATATATATATACACATATATATATATATATATATATATATTATATGTATGTGTGTGTGTTTGTGTATGCGTGTATGTGTTTTTGTATGTATGTGTGGTAACACACCGACACTACTATGGCCTAAAGCCTTCTCAATTTCCACTGAAATCCCCCCGTAAATCCGACTAGGATTGAAATGAAGAATTTCTCCTTTTCCACCGCGAGCATCTTGGCAATGTGGGAGGAGGAAATGTGTTCAGTTCTTGAACCGCTTCGCTGCAACCAGGTGCCTTTATATATATTAGGAATAGATCCATCCTCAATCTTCTAAACGTAGTACCGAGAAGTTTCAAGTTTTTGTGCCCGAGATGTATTTTTGTTATCTATAGATTTCTTTTTAAATCCATGAAAATACAATGATCTTACGTTGGACGCTTATCTTCCAGATTTCCTGTTGAATACATTTTTATATACGATTTCAACGCAATTCCTTCGGAAATTCTAGAAGGGAATAGAATTAATTGTTTCTTCCTTTCCGCTCCTCGAATCGAACGCGTATTTCCAAAGACCTTGTGAATATGACGAGCATATTTTTTGTACATACTCTTCAATTTTTTGGTAAGTAAAAGTCATGGCTGATTTTTGATTTTTGAAGTATTTGGGAGTTAATTGCCAGGTAGTGGTAAGCTAAAAATAATAAAAGTATCTATCAGATTGAATACAATTTATAATTATTATTATTATCGTTAAGCACTAAGGCTGAGGGAAGTTAAAATCTTCATTGGAGCATATGAACTTCAGTGTTATTGGAAAGTAACGTTGTGTATGGCGTCAGTGGCCATCACTGATGAAATCTGTTTTACCACTTTTAAAAAACGTTCAAAAAGTTGTATGAGATAGAGGAGCGCTTCTTATCGGAAATTTTTAAAAATGGTATCTTCATGTTTCTTAACGTCAAAGAAAAATTAAGGTAGAAATATCGTGCGTATTACACGTGGTAAAAGTAAGTTACTATAACAACAGAAGTAATGAAGACTTTTGTGAAATATTTTAATATTACTTTCACATTGATTTCTTATATAATAGGCAACGATGGACGCCATGTCAGGAACTCTCTTTTGATGACTGCGGAACTATCGGAAGTGTTGTAGGTGATGATCATTTATTCTAACAGACATATATCATATAACTAAGTCTTAAATTGAATTTCTATCTCTCTATTTATCAGATGATATAATTGGTGCCTATAAAAGTTTGAAACATAATAAAAAGAAAGCGCTTATCAGCATACAGTACAATTAGCAAAACAATTAAGAACTTCTCAGCTACGGACATATTGGAAAAAAATCTCTCGTTATTATACACTTATACTTTCTATGTATATGATGATTATGAGCTCACGGAGAAATTAGGTCCCTAATCAGGAGCTCAGCGGCTGAGAAAAACAATTACTGACAGCTCATGACCGGATCTGGTTCTCACATTTTGTTTTAATTTTTTTTTCAGCAAATGAACTGATAATTGAGGCATGTTATATCTCACGATATTTCTTATCATTTTTATAATAAAACGATATTCATGAAGTCAAATATGCATTAAGAATTGATTTTCTTATATTGCAACAATATCTATGCTTCTTTCCAATTGCAATTATAGTTAAAATCATTTTATTATAGACGTTGCTGTCCACTTAGCATTAACTGTCTAGAAAACGATTCTTACTATTGGCAAGGCTACATCGACCTGCTCGCCTTTTACCTTGAATAATTTGTCGGCTTTGCCTAGAGACTGTGCAGCTGACATTGAATAATTTCCAGTCTTTCATCATTACCTATCCGATTGTAAGATTATGATGCCGGGAGCTATCATGTGCTGTTAATGCAGAGCCTCAGGACTCAATAGTCTACTATTCATTGACGATGGAACCGTGGAAGTTGGAAGCCCGTGGGAAACAAAAATTCGCCTTTTTCTTGGGTTTGAAAGAACTTCTGTCAAGATTTTCTTAGTGTTTATCGCACTGCATGAAACGTAATGTGTATCCATATATTTATTTCCACTTCCATCCCGAGCAATTCTCGTATTAGCATAACTTTCTGTGGAATGTTTAAGTTGTTCGATCTAACAATGATTTATTTAGAGGAATTATATGAAAAATGCAAGCGCATTTAAAGTGAAAAAAAATAAAGGACAAAATATTACCATCATGAATAATTCTTATAAATTTTCATATCTATAGGAGTTTACATATTAATTTTAATATATTAAGATTCACTTCAAATTAATTCCGCTTCAAGGGTTTTTATACCCAAATCTTTATTTCAGAACGACGATGAATGGTTCAGTTTTCATTTTTCTTCATGCTTTTACGAACACATAAACGAAAAAAGCAAATGTCCTTTCCATTTCCCCTCTCCAGGTCATACCCACAACAAATTTGCACAATGCAGCTCGAATAAAAGGATATGAATGCCGCGCATCCTATTTTCGAGAGCGACAAAGAAAACGGAATTCAATTTATAACAAGCCAGCGACAACACACTGCAAATCTCTCCCTCTTTCTCTTCTGTTTATGATGGAGCATTTTTGTTCCGATGGTCCGGTTTTATGCCTAGAGAGATTCTTTTTATTTTTACCTTTCCTCTCTCTCTCTCTCTCTCTCTCTCTCTCTCTCTCTCTCTCTCTCTCTCTCTCTCTCTCTCAGCTGGCACTGCAGATATTATTCATTATTGTTGGTACTGTATTTAGAGGATGAAAGTGGTAGTGGCTGTGTTCTAGATATTTATTTCTGGGGCCCCAGCTTGATAGGGGAAGAAACACACACACACAGACATAAATACATTTTGTTATAAAAATGTTTTTCGTAATTTGTAAATTTACGTGTAATTATAAGTTGTCGATAATTGTAATTACTAAGTTTTTGTTATGTCTCTTCGTAAGCCTTCTGGTGTCAAGAGTGCTCTTTCGTTTCTTCCACATTTGAGATTTGTATCCTTTTTTTTTATCTAACTTCATAAGTAGAAACCTTGTGCAGTTACATTCTCTGGTCTGTGTTTACGTGAATAATTTCTCCTGGAAGTGCTGTAAACACTGTAAGTACTCGAGATATTAATCATTCTCATATTCTATAGGCTGGTTTTCATAATATTATTATAAGTGTGCGCAAAGGGTGTTACTCGTGTGACAGTTGGGTTGTATTATATGTGAATGGTTAATCGTGCGTATGTGCAATTTTCATAATTTTCATTTTAAATATATGGTTTTTCTTAGTTGCTTTATTGACGCTAATTAAGGTATATCAATAAACAAACTGTTTGTAGCAAGGGTCAGTACTAAGAAAGGCAACAGTAATAATCAATGGCGTAACTATATAATATATATATATATATATATATATATATATATATATATATATATATATATGTATATATGTGTGTGTGTGTGTGTGTGTATACATACATACATACATACATATATATATATATATATATATATATATATATATATATATATATATATATATATATATATATATATATTTTTATATATATATTTTATATATATATATATATAATATATATATATATATATATATATATATATATATATATATATATATATATATATATATATACATACACACACATTCTCCCTCTCATTGACCGTCACACCCTGTTGCCTTTAAATTAGCCCCTCTCCCCCCGGGGAACGGGGCGACCCGGCACCTACCCAGCCTCAACCTCGATCTCGCCTCTTCCTCTGCTGTCTCCCAAGGGTCATGGAGACTTCTGATTGCCTCCGCTGTCCGCGGCCTACTTGTCTGCATGTCTGTTCGCTTGCCTTTCTCCTCCTTTATCTTTACTTTTTTTCTTGAGGGCAAATTGATTCGAGAAATTGAATCATATATAAATCCTTTAAAGTGTCGTTTTGAAGAAATGATTTTGTACTATATATACTGGAAAATTTTGTCGTTCCTTGTGATCTTTCCTTTCTCTTTCTCATACACACACACACAGACACACACATATATATGTGTGTGTGTGTGAGAGAGAGAGAGAGAGAGAGAGAGAGAGAGAGAGAGAGAGAGAGAGAGAGAGAGAGAGATTCACATCTAAAAAGATACTGAAAATATCTGTCGCCATTACAAATCGTTGCCTCGCTCATCCAGTTATTACACCAAACCGGTCATTCTCCCTTCTACATATTCTGACAAACACTTTGGTTCCATCATTAGAATTATAATCACTTTCAACTCAGTATCTTTTGAAATATAAATTCTAAGCCCCTCCACATTGCATCTTTATTATTTATATATCATAATTTTCTTTTAGTTCCACGTATGCCTTTCAGTCTCTTATCTCTCACATGACTATAACAGCCACATTGTCCTCAGACGCCTCCACTTTTAGACACGCTGTTCCTCCCTTATTCTTCTTTCTATTAGTGGAAATTCAACTTTTCACATTCCCTGCAGTACTTAGTGGTTTTCGGAACCTTCAGAGATTCAATGATTTAGGGTGCTTTACAGATAGCGCTCCGCTCCTTTACAAAAAAATAGATAATGAGGAATCTTATACTTGGAAATGCTAAGATGGATCATTTCTATCTCTCTCGTAAGTGCTAAAATGGATCATCTCTCTCTCTCTCTCTCTCTCTCTCTCTCTCTCTCTCTCTCTCTCTCTCTCTCTCGGAAAAGTTAAAATGGATAATCTCTCTCTCTCTCTCTCTCTCTCTCTCTCTCTCTCTCTCTCTCTCTCTCGGAAATGCTAAGGTGGATCATCTCTCTCTCTCTCTCTCTCTCTCTCTCTCTCTCTTTCGGAAGTGCTAAAATGGATCATCTCTCTCTCTCTCTCTCTCTCTCTCTCTCTCTCTCTCTCTCTCTCTCTCTCGGAAATGCTAAAATGGATCATCTCTCTCTTTCTCTCTCTCTCCTTCGCAAGTGCTAAAATGGATCATCTCTCTCTTTTTCGGAAATGCTAAAATGGATCATCTCTCTCTCTCTCTCTCTCTCTCTCTCTCTCTCTCTCTCTCTCTTCTCGGAAATGCTAAAATGGATCATCTCTCTCTCTCGGAAGTGCTAAAATGGATCATCTCTCTCTCTCTCTCTCTCTTTCTCGGAAATGCTAAAATGGATCATCTCTCTCTCTCTTTCGGAAGTGCTAAAATGGATCCTCTCTCTCTCTCTCTCTCTCTCTCTCTCTCTCTCTCTCTCTCTCTCTCTCTCTCTCTCTCGGAAATGCTAAAATGGATCACCTCTCTCTCTCTCTCTCTCTCTCTCTCTCTCTCTCTCTCTCTCTCTCGGAAATGCAAAATGAATCATCTCTCTCTCCTCGGAAATGCTAAAATGGATCATCTCTCTCTCACGGAGATGCTAAAATGGACCATCTCTCTCTCTCTCTCTCTCTCTCTCTCTCTCTCTCTCTCGGAAATGCTAAAATGAATCATCTCTCTCTCCCTCGGAAATGCTAAAATGGATCATCTCTCTCTCACGGAGATGCTAAAATGGACCATCTCTCTCTCTCTCTCTCTCTCTCTCTCTCTCTCTCTCTCTCTCTCTCTCTCTCTCTCTCTCTCTCTCTTCTCTCTTCCGTTTTGAACACTTCGAGATTTTATGTGGGGAAATTTTGGTTCGATATACCATTTGTATATTTTAGAGACATGCTTTTTCCGTTTCTTATATAAAAAATATAAAAATATTGTAGAGTTATTATTTCATTATAAATCCCATAACTTCGCAAATACGAAAATTTGGATGACAAATACACTACACAGAATGAGACCACAGTAGGATACTAATGCTGAAATAAAAAAAAAACTGTTTTATGAATTGTTTTTATATTAGGGAAAAATTGATGGGTGGACCACAGTTTTCGATAGTTCATAGCGCCAGGAACACAATGATTGGCTTCTATTTGGACTATTTAAAATTATATCCTATTCTAATCTCAAAATATTCACAAATAGAAAAAAATAGATGTAAAGTTTTAGAAACTATGGAGGCATAAATCTCGAAACCCAGAATTTTTCAAGCCTCAAAATAAGGAATAAAAACAGTTTATTTTAAAACATTGTAAGCAAAAAATACTTAACAGAGAAAAGAGATCTCATAAATGTCAACGTGCATTCTATATTTCTAACTAACAAAGCTACTATATTCACAAAAAAAGAAAGAAACTTTATTTTATTATACTGCAGAGGAAAATTCAAATCTAACTATTAAGAGTGTAATGATTTCAATAACATCAGAGAGGAAACACGTAATTCTAACATCGCAGGTACTTGATCCTTTCCTTTATTCTTCATCGGCATAACCTTTATTCCAAGGGGTCATGCAGCCTCGAACTGGACAGAAGTCACAGAAATGTGCAGAAATGTCATCTTTATGATTATCTCTCTCTCTCTCTCTCTCTCTCTCTCTCTCTCTCTCTCTCTATATGTATATGTATATATATATATATATATATATATATATATATATATATATATATATATATATATATATATATATATATATATATATATATATATATATATATATATATATATATATACACAGGGTGTTTTGAAATTAGAGCCCCCTCTACAGCATAAACTAAAACTGATGTGCACAAAAACAAAAGTAATTCAGAACAGGTATTTATTTAAGTTTCTCTCTGAGTATTTAATATTTTGTGTGGCCTCCATCTGCCTGTACCACAGCCTGCATTCTTGAGGGGTATGATTTCAGCAAATTGCAAAAAAGCTGAGACTCAAACTCCATTTCCCTGAGCACTTCGGTCACCTCTCTTTGCAGGTCGTCGAGGCTTGGTATACCATCGTAGTTCACTGTGTGCATTTCAGCACGATCCTTTAAGATACTACCAATGTTTTCACACACATTAAGGTCAGGGGAGCTACCTGGAAATTCACTTGATGAGAAGAAATCGATACCACTGTTTCGAAGCAGCTCCTGTGTCTGAAGAGCCTTGAAACATGGTGCCTTATCATGCAAAAATGTGACTTCTTCAACAAATAACACATTTTCAGGATCTTTGAGGAAAGGAAATACTCCACCAGTAAGCACAATTTCTCTGAAGTATTCGCCATTCCATGACTGTCCTTTTTCTTTGATGATCCACATTAATTGTTTGGCTGTGAAACAGAGAAAAATTCCCAAACATTCAGGAAATTTCACAACTTGGCGATAGCGCACGTCATCACTGATATCCTCCAACTTTGCAGCCCATATGATGTCATTTTTATGATTTGGCTTCCTGACTGTGTATATGAAGAATTCATCTGATGCGGCAACATGGAGAAAGTCAGCTTCATCCCAATCTTTAAGAAATGAACCACAGAACCATGCATGGTCTTCTCTCTGTTGCTGAGTGATGTTGGGCTTGCTGATAACATGAAATGGCTTGATACCAGATTTTTTCAACTCACAGTATACAGCACTATAACTTCTCTTCTTTCCACTTTTTGTTTCTAGTTCAAGCACCAATTTGCGTAAAGACTTTCTTGGTCTACCCACTGCCTCAGCTATGATGTCTTTTGACTCCTGAGAAAGGACTTCAGGCCTTCCAAGATTCTCACTCTTTTCACGATGACAGTCATATGGATTTGTGTTCCAGTTTTTTTTAACAAAAGATTCATCTCTTTTAATGTATTTAGCTATCCAGGAACGTGAAATGAAGGATACGCCAGTATCCCTGGCCTCTCTGAAGGTTATAGCCCGGATTTGGTCAATCCATCTGATTTCCTCTGAGTCATTAGCCATGGCTGTATCTAACTCCGTCACTCAGTCTGAAAATACAAGAAATGTAAAATGAAAAATAGCTTAATAGAAACGTAAAATAATGTACTTGGAGATAGGCTATAGCAGAAAACTTCATAATTGTCCATTTCTTCTGTGGAGGGGGCTTTAATTTCAGAAACACCCAGTGTATATATATATATATATATATATATATATATATATATATATATATATATATATATATATATATATATATATGAGAAATTCTCACATGGAAGATGGAAGTAAAAGAATTTACTTATATTTGGTACCTCCAAAGATTTAATCTTAATAAGATTTCTGCTGATTCGCACTACTTCTCATATAACTGTTTTATATAGAAAGGGAAAATGACCTATAAGGGCTTTTAGGAAATAATTAGCATTTGATATACACATGAGCTTCTTGTATGGGTTGATAGAAGAGGGGTGAATTGTAAAACATTCTAAACGAAAAAATACATGGACTTAACTTTAATGGGTAAATTTCGAACGGTATTGTGCACATACATACATACATATATACATACATACAGACATACACACAGACAGATTTATATCCGAATGAAATGCAAGATAATCAGCCGAAGTTTTCATAAGCTAAATTCGTCAACTCATTATTTGTTTCATGGCGTTGAGCTAAGTGTCGCACAGATAGCCAGAATTACCTAGCATTATCCGTGCCTAATACAACCATTAAAGTTCTATATTGGGAAGAATGATGAATATCCAAGTATTAATAAATGCTTAATGTTATTACGCATTGCCTTATTAACTTCATAAAAGAGGAAGTCTGTAAATGACATAATTATTCACTGGAAATAACTTGTAATGCAGGGGACTTAACGTAAAGATTATTTTGGTGCTGTTAATTCCCTGTAAGGCAAATAATGGTGGACCACAGGCGAATAATTCTTTTTATTTCCTAATTGAAATGTATAAATACCGCTTTTTATCTGAATATTGTCTTTACTGACGGAGGTGAGCAAATTACAGATAATTATAATATTGCACAATTTGTACTGTAATTCAGGAGGTAATTACTGATAAATACGGAAGGGAAGGAAATGCTGTTATTAAATGCTGTGATAACTAACCTCTTAAAGTTACTACAGCGATTGTACAGTTCTGTCCTTTATTCTCTACTTAGAAGCAGTTCGCAATCACGTCATGTTTCTATGCGTGTATGTATGCATGTATGCGCATAATAACGTTACCGGGAAGTTGAGTCATTCATTTGTTGATCAGTGGCAGAGGAAATGAAAGTTAAAATCGGATTGTAAGCTGATTATCTTTACCTCGAGCGATCTACTTACTCAGAAGTCAAACAAAATCCATAATATAAATGGTTAACCCTGTTTTAATCCCCAGCTTGTGGTCGTAACATTTTACCCGATGGGGTTGACACGGAGTCACAAATAATAAAGGAAAGCTTTTGACATGATGAGGAATATTGCATGGAACTTCTCACTTGCAATGTTTCAATTCTCATTGACCTCGTTGTTAGCATAAAACACACGAACACAGACGCACACACACACACGCACACATATATGATGTGTACACATGTACATACATATATATACATACACACATATATATATATATATATATATATATATATATATATATATATATATATATATATATATATTTAAATAAAAGAAATCTCCACATAAAAAATTAAAAGGAGGTAACGAAGACTATCAACTTTTATTTAAAATTCATCTGCAGGCAGATGACATTTAAATAAATTTAGAAACTCTTCATATCTCCAAAAATTTATTGTTAAAATTAAAAGTTGAGTTCGATTCACATTACTCATCATATAAGTTTTTAAGGGAAAGGAAAATTACCATTTAATGAAGTTCTGTAAACAACATAACTATTCACTGGAAGTAACTTTCCGTGTCAGGGATCTTTGTATGTACCTTGACGTAAGATAGTGTTTATTACGGTACTTTTAATTCCCTGTCAGACGTAATAGTAGTCAGTAGTTGAATAACCGGTTTTTGTTTTGTAAATAAATATATAAATATTGTCTTTATCGATTGATGACGTGAGCAAATTACGGATAATTGTAATATAGTACAATTTCTCCTGTAATTCAAGGAGGTAATTATTGATAAATATGGAGGAGAAGGCAATGCCGTTGTTAAATGCTGTGATAATTAACCTCTTAAAGTTACTAAAGCGATTGTGCAATTCGGTCCTTTATTAGATCACAGTTATGTCATGTTTCTATGTACGCATGTATGTATATGCACATATGTATGTGTGTATGCTCATAATAACGTTACGAGGAAATTGAGTCATTCATTTGCTGAGCAATCGTAGAGGAAATAAAAGTTAAAATTCAATCATAAGCTGATTATCTTTACCGCGAGCAATCTATTTATTCAAAAGTCAAAGAAAATCCGTATTAATAAATGATTAACCTTATTTCAATTCCCAGCTTGTGGTCGTAACATTTTACCCGATGGGGTTGACACGGAGTCACAAATAATAAAGGAAAGCTATTGAACTTATTAGGAATATTGCATGGAACTTCTCGTCTGCATTGTTTCATTTCTCACTGATCTCGTTGTCAGCATAAAACACAAATGTATATATGTATGTATGTATATATACATTGTATACAGTATACATACATATATATATATATATATATATATATATATATATATATATATATATATATATATATATATATATTATATATATCTATATATATATATATATATATATATTATCTCTCTGCCTCCTTTCAAATAATTCCCAAACAGTTAAGCTGACACCATTACGTCCTATTCTGCCATGGAATGTTCAAAGGGCATGTACAAGCCATTTCCATATCCCTTTCATCATTATCTCATCTGCATATGAAACTTTTGGTAATTTCTCTGATAGTATAATTTCTAACTGTCCTGCCATCTGGCTTTATTCTCAAATTGACAAAATCTTTTAGATATAATTTCATTGTCATGTGAAGTTACATACATTTTATGACCATCAAAGGGCATTCTTGCGAACGAGGCTGTGATTCCCATTGCTTGAAAAATTGAATGGCGATTCCTACAAGCAGTATGAGACAGGAATTCCAATATTAGCGCCATAAAGTGCTGTATATGTTGGCGTGTATATTTCGTTATGAAAAGAAAAATCAATAACGAAAGTACCATTATGACCAGGCCAACAATTGGCTAGAAAAATCGTCCTTATTTATTGGCACTATTTAAAAGGACGGACCACCTTACTAATATTGCAATAAAAGGAGTAATAACTTACGTATTGACATAAAGATGATAGTACCCAGAAATAGGACATCAAATTTTATTCTTTCTTCAGTATATCTCCTGGCTCATTTAAAGCTGTCTCTTCCTCAATTTTGTTCGATCGCTTAAGAGAGATCCTTTGACCAAACCTCTTGAACATGATCCGAACAGGTATGTGATCCCGTTGTTGTCCTTCTGGAAAGAATGGACTACCCATTTTGTCCATAAATAACTATACAAATGAAAAAAATGTTAACACCTGAACATTTTACAACATCTCGGCATAAGCATTTGTTTATTTAAAATACATAGAAGAAAAGATAAGATTAAAGAGTCAGCTTATGTCAGATCCAGTGAATATACAATTCACAAAGCTTTGATGTTCCACAGAACAAATTTAATTCACACTCTTGATACAAACATGTTTAAAGAATGAAATAACATCATCCATAAGATTAGATCTCGAAAATTCTGAATTCCAAGAATATTCAAATAAGAGAACATTCCCTTTATCCCCTCTGCTGTAACCATTGTTTCCAGGAACCGTAGATGCCCTGAATTCGCGAAGGGAAATCAACCTCATTAAAAGGTCACCTGTTTATTAATCTTTCCTCACTTTCTTCATTTTCCATTTTGGTTTTTTCACCTACTTAGCTAATACCTGGAAGGTGTTTAATTCTTTGTATCGACCGACGTATTCAGAATTCCAAGATCTTCCTATATAATAAACAATAAAAAATTATTAAACAAAATAAAGTGTAAGCAGATCAAGGAAGAGAGCAACTTAGGGAAAAAAGTTAATTTTGAATGGAAGAATCTGCTCACTTCCATCCTTTTTAGCTTCCTGTAAAAGAAAACTATTGTGCTGGCTTTGTTTGTCCGTCCGCCCTCAGATCTTAAAAAACTACTGAGGCTAGGGGACTGCAAATTGGTATATTGATCCTCCACCCTTCAAACATCAAACATACCAAATTGCAGCCCTCTAGCCTCACTAATTTTTATTTTATTTAAGGTTAAAGTTAGCCATAATCGTGCATGTGGCAACGACATAGGACAGGCCACCACCGGGCCGTGGTTAAAATTTCATGGGCCGAGGCTCATACAGCATTATACCGAGACCACCGAAAGATAGATCTATTTTCGGTGGCCTTGATTATACGCTGTACGGAAAACTCGACTGCGCTGAAGAAACTTCGGCGCACTTTTTACTTATGTCGTGCAGAGAATTCTGTATAAAATAGGAATGTTTGTGATCATAATTATACAGTATCATAATAGCATCCTTTACCCTCCGGGTACCGCTAGTTAGAACGCACATCTACAGTATTGTCGCATAAAAAAAAACCGGATGTACTGTACATGCATTTATGCCCCATTTCCTAGATGTTTCCTTTGTGTTCTACGGACATGTATTAAAGTTCAGTTACCATATTATTATAACTTTAAACCATGGAGCAGAATAAAAATTCACCTGATAAAGAAATTGTAAGCAATATGAATATTTAAATTGAAATACCTGTTTTCTTCAGCCGTGTATGCTACACAGTAATAATAGCTCTCTCTCTCTCTCTCTCTCTCTCTCTCTCTCTCTCTCTCTCTCTCTCTCTCTCTCTCTCTCTCTCACACACACACACACACACAGCAACGCACACAATGCCTGTCTGTTGTCTGCCTCTCGCTCAGGATAAATTTCATGAATAACTAAGTACATATGAGTTGAAGTGGCTAACTTTAATGGGCTCTCACTTGAGAAGCAATTACTGGTACTTAATACCTGACTTTGATTAATGAACTATTGATGATGATGTCCGTTGCATTTTTAAGTCTTAATAAAAACTTGAGTGTAAGGGAAGCTCTGGATGATCAGCAAACATTATGATTCATAATATAGAAACTGAACATTATGCTTAGTAAATTTAGGAAGAATATACAAGAAAAAATTATATAGCAATATGCTACGCGCTCGTGAGCATCTCGTTGAAATGCAACCTATTCTGGTCTTCCTGGCTATTTATCTATCTATCTATCTAGCTGAGAACCGGAAGTATAGCACCTTTTAGAGCCACCTCTACAAAACATATATATATATATATATATATATATATATATATATATATATATATATATATATATATATATATATATATATGTTTATATATATATATATACATGTTTATAATATATATATCCATATATGTATGTGTGTGTATGTATGTATATATGCATATATATAGCCCAAAGGCAAACCAGATATTATTTCTTTTTAATTGCTTATTTGAAAAGCAGTGCAGCGTTTTTATTTATTACATATATTGTTATAATCTTCCAAACTAATTAAGTAATTAATTAACATCGCAACGGCAGAAAAATCATAATTAAAACCGGATTAAATGGGCATTATCTTTCTCATAAATATTTCGCTTCATAATTCATTCAAAGTCTAATTCATGAACAATGCAACAACTGCATTGAACTTCAGAACGGGGTCTCATAATTCTAATCAAATTTTCACGAAGTCAAAACATTTGTGCAGGCCTATGGAACTGTCTGTTGGTTAAAGCACAATGATACAAATATTTCTACTTGTTATTACCGTTATGTTTAATGTAATTTATACGTTCTTAATAACATTATCGTGTCCGCTACCAAAAAATTCTACATATTAATGCTGTTACATGGAATTGTTAGCTTGATGTTATAAACATTCAATATTCTTAACGAAAACTGATTTAAGTAGAATAAGCATTTTTTGGGAAACTTCCATAATTTTTTTTCTAAAACTAAAATTATGTTTATGTCTTTGACTGCGATCATGTCCAATGGAATTCAGTCACTTTACAACGTGATGGTAACTTTGGACAGGCGTGGATGATATACACCTTGTAACTGTGCCTACTCTTATAATTTGTCTCTTTAAATAAAAACAAAAATTTACATGCACACGAAGAATAAGCTTAAGGAATAAAATAAACGACCATTCAAAATACTGCCTTTGTAAGTGTAATGATTGAATTTGTTATATATTAAAATTTCCTACTCTTAATGATTTTTCAACAGGATTCTTTTATATAGAATCTAATAAAATGGGTGTTCTTTATTTTTCTTTATATCTAATAATAAAGATTTAATATTTATTTTGTCTGCTGTTTAGTAGTGAAGTGGACAGTCAAACAAGCTAATAAGCTTTGTACATTATTATTTTTCCAGGAAATAAGCCGCTACAGAATTTCGCAAAAATGTCCAAATATAAAAATAATTCCTTCTATCCTATTTCTAAAAAAGCAAGAGAAAACTATATTCACTTTACAAAGAGCCAGTATTGGTATCTCTCTCTCTCTCTCTCTCTCTCTCTCTCTCTCTCTCTCTCTCTCTTCCTGGTTTATTAGCAGTATTCAGAATTATTTTGTATTTCAATTAGATAAACGATAAAAATTTCCACACATCCTAACTATCTGTGAGCTGGTATTGGCTGAATCCTATATACTGCATGATTTCAAAAACAATATTTTGTTTATAACTTATAAAAGTTCATTGTAACACTTGTCTTCAAGTGCCATAGAATAATCCGAGTAACAGTGCCTCCTCAGTTGCTTCATCATACATATGCACAGACATACATGCACATACATACATACATATATATGTATATATATATATATACATATATATATATATATATATATATATATATATATATATATATATATATATATATTGCTGGTTTGGTCATACACTCCGTGTAATTATTACAATTAAAATGTCACCAGGACCAGCCAAATGATTTACTCCAATTCACAAAATTATCAAGATCTAATATTAGGCGAATAACTCACGAATGACTACAGGTACAATAAAAGAAACATTTTTATTCTAAGAAATTTCAGCTAAATACTTCTCTTTTATCCATAGCTGCTATAGCCATTCGTTTTATGAACCCGCCTTCGCTTGTTGTATAAGCAACTCAAACTTATTAATTTGAATGTTATTTGTATTCTACTTTCTCTTGATTGCCTTTTGTGTTATGGAAAAATTACGGGAAGGAGTTTGACATCAAAAGTCATTGGTAGAGGAAAGTTCACTCTTTCTGTGCATTTTTTCCCACTTTTATGTGGGATCGATGTTTCTGACAGCTTTCCTCCACTTGGCTCGGTCAAACACATCGTCCTCTGACAACTGTTGTTTGTCTCTCAGGTCTTCTTTAACAACGTCCATCCACCTTTGCTTCGGTCCTCCTCTCGCTCTCCCACCAGGCACCTCCATCTGCATCACTCTCCTCCCTACATAATTATGTCTTACCCATTCTCATCACATGGCCATACCACTGCAGTCTTCTTTCCTGGGCCTTCTTTGATAATTCTACGACTTTAGTAGTTCTCCTTATTCTTCCATTCTTAATACATCCATTTTTATCAATCCACACGTCATTCTAAGCTTTTTCATCTCTAGTACATCCAACATCTTTTCTTTTTCTTTCTTTACACTGGATGAAGATGTAAAATGTTTGTGTCAATTTAAGCTTTTAAAAATGAGGCTTGAACAACCGAAGTAACCACAATAAAATTATGGAAAATAATGCTTACCAAAGATATATTAAAATGAATACATATTAATGTTAATTAATAGGTTTAATGTCTAGAGACGAAAATCAGCGGGAAGTCAATTTATAATTCTGTTATATTTTTAGAAGTTAAGAAACCCTCCGAAGAAAATAATAACAGTGGTGATGCAAGTGAACTACATTGTTACGTTAAACAATTCTAAGACCACACTTACTGAAATCTTTGCAATAACGAAGAGACGTTTTTGAGCACTGACGTCACAGAGTAAGCTTA
>NC_089784.1:21285503-21370503 GCF_040412425.1 Macrobrachium rosenbergii | reverse complement strand
GAATATGCTTGAACCTTAAATTGAATATTTTGTTGCGAATATCACTTAACCTTGAATTTAACATCTTGTTACGAATTTCATTGAACCTTTAATTGAGTATTTCGTTACGAATATCACTGAACCTTAAATTGAACATTTTCTAACGAATATCATTGAACTTTGAATTAAATATTTATAATTTAACTGAATTTAATAGTTTATAATTTAACTGAACTAATAATAATAATAATAATAATAATAATAATAATAATAATAATAATAATAATAATAATAATAATAATAATGGAAGTCAACGCACAATTGTTCTTGCATTAGAAATTAATTTCTAAATAAAATATAGATCAACTGCAGGTCTCTCAAGCGCGAGGCAAGGGTGCTTCCAACTAAGCTACATAGGTATCCTCACAATATAAGGGTCTATAAACCTTGTTTTGAAAAGAGAAAAATCATTTTCAAAATGTCTGCTATGCAGTGCTTTCTCGTTTCTGTATATTAATTTGAAATGCCAACCGAGGTTCTGAAACCGTATATATCTTCATGATTTAATATTCAGAATGAAAAATAATTTGGCTTAATTTGTAAGGAAACTCTGTTTTATAAGAAATTATCAAAAGAATGTTCGAACTTAATAAATCCAGCTCGGGTTTCACTTTCCAGCATCAAAAATACTTTCAGCATAGATTCATATTCCAAAATAGTAACATATCAAGACTTTAACAGATAACCATATTAGTTCCCTGCAAATGGTGTTTTACAACTGAAAGTGACATTACGGTTTTTGGGTCTGATTTATGCTACAAAATATGAATCGCCTATAACATTTCACAAGTTTTAGCTGCTGTTATGCTTTCATGCAACTGTTATATGTTGGACATGAAGAACGCCATAAATTATTCACAATATTTATTTCGAGCGAAACTCCTGACTTCGGATATCAGCGCCGAAAAGCAAAGCTTTTTTCCTATTTGTACGTGCTACCAAATGTGGAGATGGCTTATTTCTTCAATGTTGCTATAAAAGTCATTTTTTACGTTTTGTTCATTCATTAATCGTTGTCCTGTTTTCAAAACTTTGTCGATAGAGCTGACACACAAGAAAATATTCTACCTTACAATAAAGATCAGTGCATGGGCCATCAGTGCATGGAAAAAAGAAAAGAGGTTTAGATTAAAATTTATAATATTTTCAAGACCTCTATCCACACACATCGCGTCTTATTTCTTTCCCTCTTCGCCATATCCACCAAGTGCACAAAGGTAAAATGACAGCAGTTCTTGACAGTTCTAAACGAGTAATGAGCTGCTGCAGGTAAGCCGTGGCACCTTGGCATGAATACAGTATGGTTCTGAGCAGAGTTGTAGGTGATTCGTAAGTTCATCGTATTATTTCAGTGGTGAGAAAGCCAATTAGTACGTGAGACTTGAAAGACCAATAACCATCAAGAATTTAGATTGAGGGCAGTCCCACATCAAATATGTGACATTAGACCTTTACAACTGACATCAAAATTATGCCTGGTACTCACCGGGGGAATCGATCGGACAACGATTGTCAAGGGAGGTCAAAGGTCGGCCGTAAATGTAGCAAAAGGGTAGGGCATAACTGAATGAATTTCTAGAATTTCTACAGTTTATGCCTAGGTATATAAATCAGTACTAAAACTATCAAAAGTTCACTACAGACTTTAACTAATGACGATACAAGATACTTATAGAGTATTATTCTATAAGGAGTCGTTTCTGCGTCCTTGAGTGTGTGTGCATGTGTATTTATTTTGCAAAAAAAGGAAAACGGACACAACCTTGTATGGGATTATCGCCCAGCAAGCTCCCAAACGCTTACCCTTAGCAAAGAATTGGGTATTCTCAAGGGAAATCAAGGGTTTGGATTAAGGGTACCGTAACAATTTCACTCCCGTTTTACAATTTTGAGAAAACGCTGTTTATTTCCATGAAGCAAACACCTGTGCCAATAAGTGATTTTCTCCTCAATCTTCAAGCAATGAACAAAATTTTTAGTTTTTTTTCTCAATTTCAAAATCGATAAGCAAATGTGAAAAACTAAAATCTGGTAATTAAATGAGCATATTTTTTTTATGTAAAAACTTACTTTATTGCAAGGCAGATAACCCCAAAACTCCAAGAAAAATTTTTTTACTAAAAGATTTACCATAAATAGCGGTCCAGTGCAGTTCAGTTGCTAGGAGAAGTTTTGCCGCTGCAACGGCCCACCAAACAATCATATATATATATATATATATATATATATATATATATATATATATATATATATATATATATATATATATATATATATATATATATATATATATAGATAGATAGATAGATAGATAGATAGATAGGTAGATAGATAGATACTGTATATATATTTATTTATTTATTTACCTATATACATACATACATACATACATACATACATACATACATACATACATACATTCAATGTATAGTCAGGAGGGAGATGAATGTTTATGTAAATGTCATCCAACCTGCTGGGCGTTTGAATAAACTATAACAGCGCCTGTTGTGATTCTAATTTAGATACATCTATCATTGTTACTTTGGAATTTTGGTTAATTGGCAAAGGCACCCAATGATCTTTAATAATTAATGCTGATATCTTGACGATAATTATATGGGTTAAACGATTTGTACATTCATTAAATCACTGTTAAACCGTCTCTCTTATTATCTTGTGCAGTTTTAGGATACATTTAAATATGTAGTCCAGTTCAGTAATTGAGATTTACAAAGTCCGTCATAACAAAATGTGAACACTACATCATCTGTCTGATTTATTTTAACTTCAGCTACGGCAATGTAATGTCAATGATAAATGTATATGAAATATCTAACTATCTCTCGTCTCTCATTAATACATAATTGGTAGCGTAAAAAATTTTTTAATTTATAAGTTATTTTCCCAAAAGCATGTATGTGGGCGAACCTTATATAATGGTCGTTGAGAGTATGTTGCATTAATTAAGAATATATCCAGTACAAAGAGAGAGAAATGAGTCATAAATAGGAATTTGCTTTACCTAATGCTCGTAATCTCGGTGTTTACTGTGAATAATAAGACAGCATTCCGGTTCCCATAGGTCTGAATAAATACTAACTCTCTCATTGTATATATATATTAATTACTTTTCACAAAATGTCGAAGGACTGCAATGTGTGTATATATATATATATATATATATATATATATATATATATATATATATATATATATATATATATATATATATATATATATATATATATAACTTTTCGGACCATATATATATATATATATACTTTATATCTTTATATCTTTACTGTATATAGTATGTATATGCAATATTTATATCTATACATACATATATTTATATCATAACATACATACATACATATGTACAAATAATTGTACAGATAATATACAAATATTCATATATACAAATAAATTTATATAAATATATAAATTATATATATATATATAATATATATATATATATATATATATATATATATATATATATATATATATTGGCAAGTGGAAATGTAATATGACCCCGCTAACAGTAATTTTATTTAAGAGAAATCTCTCTCTCTCTCTCTCTCTCTCTCTCTCTCTCTCTCTCTCTCTCTCTCTCTCTCTATGTTTATATATATATATATATATATATATATATATATATATATATATATATATATATATATATATGTGTGTGTGTGTGTGTGTGTGTGTGTATACACACAATTATTTTTACCTGCATATATATATAAATATATATTTACATAGAGAGTGAGAGAGAGATACACACAATTATTTCTCCTAAGCAAGATTACTGTTAACGGGGGCATATTACATTTCCACTTGCCAAAATGAGACGCGTCCATAAGCTACCCAACGATATCTAGATGACACACGCAAAGCGAGACGGGAGGAGGCAAGAGAAACCATAGGTAGGCGCGACAGGCGCTTCACAAGATCACCCCATTCATGATTATTCACAGCCGGCAAGGACATCAAAGGTGACCAGGTGGTCGTGATGCGAACTGGCAAAGCCTTAAAGCCTTTGTAGAGCTCAGGAGGGCTTCGTCGCAGGCGCTGGGCTTAAAGCAACGTCCAGAGTTGCCTTTGCCCTCGCCTTTAACTGCAGGAGTTGCTGATGTCCCCTCCTGGATCTCTCTGGTCATGGACGTCGATTCACTCATAGAGTCTCCGCAGCCAAATTGCCGTTAAATCCCCATTGTATGAAGTCACTTTGAACACCAGAAGGATTCGAGTAACGAGTAGGGAGCCGAGGGCCAGATGGCTGTGTATAAGTTCATGGAAACGTAAGATACTGGAAACGTGGGTTTGCTCTTTCTTTCATATAGGAGTCAACAACACGCACGCATATGAATATTTGCATCCATGTATACGCACCAACACATTTTATATACATTTGTATAACTCTTCATTCAATGGCCAGTGGTATATGATATAAAACAAAATAAGGGAAAAAATTATTGTAGCTTAAAATCAAACAAAGAGATCTACCTTACTCCTGCGGGAAAGAAACAATAAAAATGAAACTGTAACAAAATAAGTCACTAATGATGAAAGCATTTAACATTCATTCATAGTTTCATCTTAATTATTCACATAATGCAAGTGTGACATGAATATAAATATAGTGGTGAGCAAATACGAGGAACATGATCAATTTTTCCTCTTCGAATACGTACATTTTTAAAATATTACCTAAAAATGCGATTGTGTATATAAATGCACTCGTATTTAACCATGGTCAGTTGGTGACTAGTCTTACGAATCAAGCTTCATTACACATGTTCTGAAATTATTATGCTGAATACATTGTGCTTTCAGGTAAGATAATCACTTCATTTTTATAGCATATTATGGCAACCATCCATAGTTCTTTATGCTCATTTCTCGTTGACATCTACAATGAATTTCTTTAATAAAATGAGGTGTCACTCAAAGCTACCTTTTTATATGGTTATTAAGGGACATTGTTATAACAGGTCAAATTATTCATAAATTATGATTACTTATCACTTCAAAATTAATGGATGTAAGTACTGTAGTGTTTGTCTGCGGTATCACACACTCCAGGACTAATTGTGCAAATAGAAATGGTTAAATGATCTTCTGAGAAAGAAGCATGTTTCACCATCGGCCTAAAATTAATAGTTACTTCTCTTTTATTAACAAGTATAATTTTTAAAAAGTCCTGAACACCTGGCAAGCATCACGGACGTACGCACCTTAACAACTTATGAGAAAGTCAAATGCGTAAACACACACACGCACACACACACACACACACACACACACACACATATATATATATATATATATATATATATATATATATATATATATATATATATATATATATATATATATATATATATATATATATATATATATATTATATAAAATAACAAAATAACCACGCAACTTCACTGTGTATATGTATTCATATTACTCGTGTTAGGCTTCAATAAGACGGAATGGTTTAGACTCCAGATTCTTTCATTTATAAAGTACAAGCATTCGAAGACGTACAATCAAAGCAAAGATTCTGGAATTTAAACTATCCCGTCTTACTGAAGCCTAATACGAGTAATACTTATACACACATGCATATATATATATATATATATATATATATATATATATATATATATATATATATATATATATATATATATATATGTGTGTGTGTGTGTGTGTGTGTGTGTGTGTGTGTGTGTGTTATTGTAGACATGTTTACTATATTTCAGTTAATCTAGATCCTGAAATCTTAATAGATCGTTTTATAAGTCTCGTCTTTCCTTCTTCAAATCCGGAATTTTATTTCGCCTAAATAATGAACAAATATAAACTTTAACTTTTGTACCGGAACGCATAGTATATTGACATACCAAACATATTTCCATCGACGTACTTTGGTTGTTTTGTTTTCCTAGGAAAAGCAAACACCTGGTACACAACTCAAAACAAGAAAGATTCATAACAATATTTAATTCCCGATAACTATATATACTGCCTGCTGCCCCATGCTGAATATGGGAATATATCAATAAAGCACGAAAATGTGTATATCTTATCATTTAGGTTATTTTCGTTTATGAATGCCCTCCCCCCAATGTTAAACTCCTTTATGAGAGATTAAAAGGACAATGCAACGGAGGGCTAATTATTCAACACATTTAGAGTAGAAAAGCTTCTTCATTTTTAAAAGAAATGAAATTCTACAAAAAGTCTAGGAAGAAGGATACATTACAAAGCTAATTCCTGAAACACCAACAATTTCTGCACTGAAAATTGTGCGAATTATAATGCATCATCATCACTGTTTTTAATATTTATTTATGCACAAAATGGCCGAGACATTTTAGCAAAATCTTTACGCCAGTGCCACCCACTAACAACGGAAAAGCTTATAAAGTAATATTAACCGCTAATTTACATTTTTGGCTCCCAACATCATGCCATAATTAAAGTTAGCTTTTACTGAGAAAATTCATGAATGCTTTTAAGTTTTATGCAACAAATAACAAGAACTTAATTGCAGAAAACAAATTTACAGTCACATGCATTTTGCCTACGTATGTACAAAGAGGAAAATTTTCTGCTGTTCCTAGTTACAGTTTTGTCGGCATGAAAGTGGTTTGTTACATTATATATATTTTGGAACAAACATCCTAACCTAGTGACCTTTACTTATTTCGCAAGAATACTTGACAAGTCAGCTTAAAATTGAAGTACGCAATTAATCATTCAGAACTCTGAAAATAATCTATAACATAAAAAATCTTTATTATGCTTTCGTACGTGGGTCGATATGAGCGGCTGAATGCCTCAATGACGGCTGAGGAAGTCACATAATGAATATATGTGGGAAGTTTGATCAAGCGTTTTTTCACACGTTCTGGAAATATCTTGCTAACTTCGTGAGGCGTTATTGGGATAACTTAATAAGGGTTGAAGCATGCAACATGGCAGATATACATATTCGGATCATAATAATGTGAAATGGCCACACTTAGACTAACTATGAATTTATGTGTGTTTCAGTATTATGGCGAAACATAGGCATTTATACATAGAGCTGCTGGTTGGGTGTTATAGTTCTTTTATGTCGTGGGGGATTTTATTCCAGATGTTACTATATTTCCCTTATGAAAGTTAGACGAAAATTTACATTTTGAAAAGTGTTCTCGGTTCATGTAAAAATGATTAAAAGTAGGTACTAGAAGTTGTGGCAACAATTTTTTAGTTTAGATAAAGATTATTTTGCACGGCGGTTGTAATATATGTATGTATTAAATAATTTTTACCGTTATCCTTCAAGTGCATGAAATACAGCAAGCAAGATCCGTAGACATAACCCGAGTTTCCTAATATCAAGTGTCGCGCATTCATTGCAGTATTCACTTATTATCTGCAGTGTGGGCTTTGTGGATGTGTTGTATGCTCTCTCTAGAACGTACTTGATTCTTCTGTTTCTGCTAATTTGTATTTAATTTTTGTTCTGACGATTTTGTCGCTCATGATAGTCAATCATTAACTTGAATTTTTTTTTTTTTTTTTTTTTTTTTTTTTTTTTTTCTTAATAAACTCAGAGATAATTCCGGTAATTCCGCTGCTCTCCATTTCAACGATTTTATTGACATTTTTAATCACCGACCATCCTGATTTTATATTAACTAAGATATTTTTTATTGATCACTCATAAACCATTTATCGAAGAATTTTCTTATTCCTCTGAGAGCTATTTTATATTTCTTGTGGAGCCTAAAAAAGAAATATCGAATATCAAAAAATGAATGACGTAATAATATATCAATCTCATTAAAGAGGGTAATCTGAAACGTGTCAGTCATCTTAATTTATTCGTCAAATTAGCTGTCTTCAATTCAATCAATGCGGCTTTACAGAAGCTTGAAAATACAATAACTTTTATCCTGACCATCTCATGCATTCAAACTGAGGAGTTTATATTTACCTGTTCGTATTTTTCACTTGATTATGTTTTTGAATTACGAATTTGCGATAACTTTACGATTCTTGTAGAATATTATCAGAAATACGAATTACTGAAAGGTGTGAAAAGAGTTTTTTTTTTCATTATAAGCGGAATGCCAAATAAATATAACGCCTCACACCATTTAGACAAATATTATATGTAGTGGTTATCATATACAGTTTAGAAATAAAATGGAAGAAGCATCTGCAGAAACAGCGAATTAGATTTTTTTAGTGTTTAAGAGTAGAATGGAAATAAATACAAGCATTCAACACGTACTGGAGCCGGGTATTTCAGATTCTGTTCAGTTAAAAAGAATCTACCAGCATAAGATATTTACCCTGAATTCGAATTGATGCAATGGTACCAGGGGTTGCTTTTGAAATGAAAGAAGTTTGATTTTTAGTGACTAAGGAGACCTACAGTAGTACAATATTGTGACATAAGTGTAGCAAACTGACGTTAATTTATTATAAGACTGAGAGGTATGCGTGAGAAAGAGCAACATGTGACATCAATAGCTTGTAACATTTTTACTTATCAAATTTTTTTTTACGTTGCCATATTGAGGAAGATTGTCGTAGACATCGCTGGAAAGTGAGAGAATGGCACCATAAATATCAGTACAGGCGTATAGTTATCCAATCTTATAATGTAAGTGAAATTTATTGTGACAAGAAAATTCACAATCCTGGCAAATTCCCCGCTTCACATTCTAAATCCTTATCTCTCGGTTTTGTATGGTCAGCAGTACCATACCATCAACATTAGTCATAGAAGATTATAGTGTTACGAAGATCTATAGGTTATTCATTCAGGAAATGACTTTGAATAGAATGAAAAAGTATAACTGAATCTTAACAATAATACCCAACACCTGACACGCACATTGGTTACAGGAACTTATGAATACGCAAAGTAAAAGAAGCAAAACTCAAACGTATTTTATCTTTTCAAATCAGAAAAAAATGAAAGTTATTAGCTTTCCTTTGAATATATGTAAAGTGAATGCAGATTTACTGTGAACCGGAAGAGTATTCATTTATCACTTTAGGAAGAAAATCTCAGTATAATTTTTGTCCTTACAGTTAATACAAAATTTATGAATTCATGTATAAATTTAAGTCTTCCTTAAAAATTAAATTCTTTGTCTATTATTGATTCATTGTTTTTTTTTAACTTCCATTTACATAATACGTCTCCGAAAAAATTGAGAATAAAATAAAAATAAAAAACTGCTGCTATTCTTTTATTCGTGTATTGTCTTGTATGTTTTTTTTTATACAATAAACTGGCCAATAGATGTTTAGATTCTTACACAGAAGAACCGGGTAATTAGTGCTTTGTTTCGCCTAATCTCTCTTGAAACCTACACAGCTTTCAGTGTTTGGGCCTTTACAGAACATTAGACTCTCTTGCACACTCGGTAATGACCTCTTTAAAGTATTGTAACAAGACGGTATTATGCTATTCATAACGATACCTGTAGTTAACAAATTTCTAAGGCCACATATTCTCAAGTTCTAATGATATTAGCGGTGCTTTGTTCACTATCATAAAGAAAGTTATCATCGAGAACCAGTGGAATGCACAAAGCATGCTATACATTATTAAGTGCATCACTGTAATATGCTCTCTTTGCTTAGTGATATGATAGCAGCCGCAGATGATATTCTTTTTCACATTACCAAAATAAACCTGGGGTAATCTTTCACCTTGATACTAATGGATAAGGTAAAGTAGGTACTCAGAATATCATTAGGCCGAAATTATGGTCCAGAGCCTTGAACCACATTTCGTCACGTCTAACATATTTCTCATTGAAATCAGGAAAAAATGTCAAAGCAGTGTTATTACTAAATCTATTAGCAGGTAAGCGGCAAAAATATACAGTGCTGCAAGGATGAAAGTTAAGATAAAACTCTCTCTCTCTCTCTCTCTCTCTCTCTCTCTCTCTCTCTCTCTCTCTCTCTCTCTCTCTCTCTCTCCCCTGAATAAATTTCCATAAAGATTCCAAGTATCCCAAAACAAAATTTCATTAATCAAGTTGATTTATTTTGCTTTTTACTCAAATAACGTTTTTATTCGCCACATTAACTTCAGAAGAGGAGATCCGGTTTCTGATTCATTTCAGTCTAATTACACAGCTCAAATTGGGTACAGTTTTATGATCAGGAATTATGATTTATGAATCTCATCATTGTGTGTTTTTGCTTCATATTTTCATTCTGAGTTCACTGGCTTCTGATTGGAAGAATTTTCCAGATAAGATTTAAAAAAATTTGTTGCATCTGTCATCGTGTGTTTGACAAAAGCAAGGCATTAACTCATAATTAAAAAAAGAAAAATGACCCGAACTTTATCAGTATGAAGGCATCGGAGAAACAAATTCACAGTTATGTAACTGGTCAAATATTATATTTTAAAAACAAAAATCTACAGAGAGCTTTCAAGAATCTGTACGATTCTCCTTATCAACTGATTAGGAATATTTTTTCATCATTATGAAGACATTCTTTAAGTAACTCTTTCAAACAATACTAATTATGGCATGAATTCCTGCCAGTGACCAATTGAAATTCTTGAAAAGCTCAGGATTACAATGTGAGTATTTGCATTTTCCTAATATTGTTACGAAGATTTTGGGTTAAAATTGCACAGTGAAATTACGAGAAACTGTCACTTTTAGAATAACTACACAAATTATAAAACTCCTCTGACAACACTCGTATAATTCTTGATCAAGTTCTCTCCTTTTCCTGGGTCTAAAAAGCCAACGGTAAGAATAACCGAGCAAAGCTTTCGAAAATTGTTCTTATGTTTTTTTTTTTTTTTTTTTTTGTTGCTTGCTAATATATTTTATATTATGTAAGCACCATTGACATGAATAGAAATAGGTCACTCAAAACCCCTTGTACCTACCAAACTTCAAAAATTTGTAGCAGTAACAGGAAAAGATTTAGAATTATCTGTCAAAAGCCTCATAATACCTAGCGTACTGTCTTGGTCATAGGATTTACGATTAATCACTTTTAATAATAATCCACAGACATAAAACTCTTGCCTGCATTATTTTTATTTTTTAAAGTTAAAGTTCTGAATTGTTTTTATGAAAAATCTATTTTCTTACTCTCCAGTGCTTCCTTGGCTTTCCATAGTCTTGGGTTGAGATTTGTTGCATCAAGGTGCATTCAAGCACAATTTTCCTTCTACTAAGAAGAAAATAGAATGTCCGTCAACACTACGGCGTCTAGATTGCTTTTCGTTAACAGACATTCTGCTTATTCCTGCCTGCTTAGAACACAGCTGATACTGTAATAAATCTCTCGGTCTTTTATATAAAGCAGTACAAACTAAAACCGGCAAGGTACGAGTTTGATAAATGCATCAATTTTCGAAATGAATTTCAAATACTTTTACAGAAAAGGTCAGGGGCTATGTGAGAAATGGTTTAATTCCACAAAAGGTTAGCGATAGTATTTTTTTATTATACAGACTTTTTTTTCGATGAAACGTGTGGGAACATTCGTTAAAATCTGCGGGGTACAGTGCCTGTTTTAGTAAAATACACATTATCTTCCTTCGTTTCAAATTATTTATTATTCATAGAAAGTCGAATAAATTCTAGTCGTAAATGGTCACAATTACGTAACGTCAGTTTACGAAAAATCAATAACATTTTCTATGGAAAAGTTATCGCAGTGTCCAGAATTCTGGATCTGAGATTGCACTATGATTTCAGGCTTGTTCCAAGAGAATTATACACACACACACACACACATATATATATATATATATATATATATATATATATATATATATATATATATATATATATATATATATATATATATATATATATATACACACACACACACACACATATATATATATATATATATATATATATATATATATATATATATATATATATATATATATATATATATATATATATGTGTGTGTGTGTGTGTATAAAGTGTGTGTGTATGTGTATAAAGGCAATGATGGATGATGGAAAGAAACAACGGAATGGTGCTAGTCCTTTCGATTTAATGTCCTGTACTCAGCAGACTGATAGAAATATAAAAATAATTTTACAGAGAAAGCTCGTATAAATGACAGATGGGGGTTATAAAGGAAAACATGTACCTGGAATCCAACACAGCTGAAGAATTAGTTGACCTAGTAGGTCTACTAATTTTTCAACTGTGTTAGATTCCAGATACATATTTTCTTTTATAATCCCCATCTGTCATTTATACGAGCTTTCTTTGTAAACTTATTTTTATATTTCTATCACTCTGCTAAGTAAAAGACATTAAGTCGTAAGTCGAAAGGCCTAGCACTAGTCTGTTGTTTCTCTTTCCTTCGTGGCATTTGCCTTTATTTATATATTCATCTCGTTTCATATTTTCCTGATTCATTTATATATATATATATATATATATATATATATATATATATATATATATATATATATATATATATATATATATATACTAAAGATATTTCATTTGATTTTTTATGAATATCACCAGAAATCCGCTTTTCGAAACAACTAGTGTTAGGCCGTACGCTGTTGTTTAAAAACAACAAATATTAGAAATTTATACTCGTACTGATAACTCGTGGTCATAATAAAAGTGTGAATTCAATATTTTTTATTTTATGAAGTGGCAAATGGAAAAGATTGCATAGCAACACATTTCCCGAAACCGTTTACAAATATTGTCAGTTGCACAGCCAGCTCAAAACATCAAATAATGAAAAAGGTAAATCAGAGCAATTCGGTAAATAAATTAAAAATTGGGGGCAAGATCAACTATAGTTGTGAAATGTAATATTTCTTTCAGAATTCAGTGTTAAGGGCAGAGCTGTGGAACGTAAATCTGTACATAACAAAATGGTAACTTTCACTCATCTTCGAAGAGGGAGTTCGAATTATAAATTCTTTTTACTTATTTAGGAAAGACAAGGATTCCTATGCAATCTCTTCAGTTTCATAGACAGCATTGCTTGTGAGAAGACATTTTCAACTTCCAAAATAACTGTAAATGAATAAATGATATGGAAGAATGTGAACAATTATAAATGCTTATGTGTGATTGCATTGAATCCCCTTTGCACATTGTTTCCTTTCGGGTAACTATGGGAAATGTGTGAATATTCAGTTGAATCTGTGATGTTCTTTTTTCCCTGTCAGAAATTTAATTAACAGACAAGGCGCATGAGATCCAAGAGAGATAGTATTGTAGGGTATGTTCAAAACTAGTTTTTGAGAAATATAAGCCACCATACATGAAAGAAAACAAGTAAAAATGCGCCGAGTTCTCAGTACAGCGTATAATTCCGTATGAAACTCTCAGCCACAGCCAATGAAACTCTCAGCCGCGGCCAAAGAAATTTTCAGCCACGGCACGGTGGTGTCATGTGTTGTTGGCACCTATAGCGGTACCAGACGCACGATTATGGCTAACTTTAACCTTAAATAGAATAAAAACTACTGAGGTTATAGAGGGCTGCAATTTGGTATGTTTGATAATTGGAGAGTGGGTAATCAACATTCCAGTTTCTAACCCTCTAGCCTCAGTAGTTTTTAAGATCTGAGGGCGGACAGAAAAAGTGCGGACTGACAGACAAATAGCCATCTCAATAGTTTTCTTTTACAGAAAACTAAAAGTACAGGTTTTAAAGACGGAGGGGGACAACTGGTATCCAGTTTACCTCACGTATACCTATCAACATCTCCAATTTGTTCAAGTAACAGGCAGAATACTGGAAAATACGAAGAGTTGGTATTCCTGTTTAAAATAAAGAATTCGCTTTGAAATTACCAGTCGAATAGCTGGGCAGATAAATTGATGAATTGTAATGTACCGCATATCAGCAAGGAAGACAACAATGCATGGAGGACGCAACGATAATACCACGGATGTAAAAGTAAATAATACTGAAAATCCTCCAGAAATAAGAGAAACAAAACGTCGAATTCACAAATCTCTTCATAAGCCGAGAGAGAGAGAGAGAGAGAGAGAGAGAGAGAGAGAGAGAGAGAGAGAGATTTAGTGCTGATTTTTATTGTTCTGGTCTCTCCGCAAATCAGAAATATCATATCAAATTAACCAATATGGCTCGCGATCGAGGAAGCCAGATGTATTCTCAAATAAGGATTTTACAACTAGCAAATGAAAACAGTTTTTTTCATGGCGTTCCTTGGTTGCTGTTTTGCTTAAAGGTATTTGATTTTGATTATTTTACTTTTATTTACCAGATTTACGCCTTTAATTTTTTTACCTTTAAAGATTTAGATTAAAGCTAAATATAACATGTTATATTTAGACTGAAGTTAAATATAACGTGTTGTGAAAGCAGTAAAAAAATTCTGTTAAAAATTTTGACAACTTCCTTTATTGCTTGTACTGCAGTCATGTTCACTAAGTTTGTCCATATTTACTTCATTACATATTATTTAAAATTCTAACACAACGCAAGGATGGTTATAGCTAACAGTTGCATAAATGAACAAAATCTCAATAAAAAAAGACATACATGCTTACAAGTAGGAATTATCCTTAAGAGTGTCTTGGAGAAGAAAAGGTGAAAATAAGTGGCTTACAAATGCATATAAGAAGCAACTTCCTAAAGCCAGGTACGCAGAAAACCTTAATTATCCCTCTCCCTTCCATCAAATATTTCTGAAGAGTTACACAAACTCGGAAAACCAGCCTCGCTTATAGGTACCTAGAAAGCGAAAAGTTCCTTTAAGGGCGCCTACGGCAATAAATCTTCATCTACAGCCTAATACGTCTCCTGGAATAAGATCTGACATGGCAAGGAGAGTAATATCTGTGGATACCCTCCACAAATAACTCGCTGATTAATTATAGATAACTTACATCACCAACGCTTTATGTGAAGGGTCCCTGACATTTGCATAAACATGAGGCGCAGTTGATCACAAATAAAGCATCAGCTGGCGTAGAGAAAGATCAGGATGCTCGTGCGTTACGGTTCGGTGACTAAAAACTCACAAGTGGACAGTTGGCGGTTTTCAGAGAGAGGGAATATAAGCAGAAACAAAACCGAAACTGAATTTTGACTGATTAATACAGAGACCTTGAAAATAGAGCACATATTTAATGTCTCTTAAAATATGGTGCAAAACAGTTATTTACCCATAGTTATATAAACACATTATTTTCACCCATATTTATATAAACATATATTAAACCACCATGCATATTTTCAATATTCGATTATCTCTGTTCCCTTATGTTGTCAGTCCCTTTCCTGTTCTAAAAAAATCATGTCATTAGTGTTTTAAACCGTAAAATATTGGTAAAAAAATAAGATAAATGTGTTTATTACATTTTTTTGTGGAAATTAAATAACTACCCCTACCTCCTTGAGATTTACGATTGAAATGTGAGTTCTTTCTGAATGGTAAACTTGGAGGCTCTTGTAATTTACAATTTTTATTCATCTTCGTCAGCAGATTGATGACAATTAACGTTGTAATGACTGGAGAAACATGGATATGTCATCAGTCTTAAGTGTTTCATTTTGACCTTTTATTCATGTAAATTACTTAAATTAGTATCCAATATTCCAAGGTAAAAGTATTAGCTGGAAGAAAATTCTATATTACTGTACTAGCTGTTTCCTGGATGTCTCTCTTATTCCAAAAGGAAATGTTACTAAATTATTTGCTTCTTGCTTTCCAAATAAAGAGCATTTTTCAGTCCAAACATGGCAAGTGATTGAGATGAAAAGCGCCTAGGTTACCATTTTGCATTTGAGAATATTCCCAATATCTTGATTTCAAAATATTTACCATGCTTTCAAAACGATGAACATGACATATCAACTGGAATAACTTTCATTTACATATACAAAAGCTAGCTATAAAAATGTGCTTTATGACATGACTATTCAAAATATTTGTGTGGCGGCCGTTGAACTAAAAACCACTGCCGAGGCAAATACTTCAAAATAATATAAACAAAACAGGATATACCGCCAGTTAATTTTTCGGGTGACAGGGTCGGTAACATTGATGGACTGAATTAAAGGGATGGAGTTCACGAATAAACTAATGGAAATATAATTGTTACGTTACTGCCATCTCCCAGGAAGGGAACTTTTACAGCTTCATTTAGTCCAATATAAAACAAGATAAAAATGAGCCGAAGAAACTACAGCGTATATTGTTGCATGAAACTTTCAGCCATGGCCCATGAAACTCAGCCACGGCCCGGTGGTGGCCTCAGCCACGACCCATGGAGCTCTTAGCCGCATTCTTTGAAACTCAGCCACTGTCCAGTGGTGGCCTGTGTTGTTGGTGCCTATAACGGTGACAGAAGTCCAATTATGGTTAACTTCAACCTTGAACAAAATGAAAACTACTGCGGCTAGAGGGCTGCAATCTGCTATGTTTGATGATTGTGAGGGTGGATGGTCAATACACCAATTTGCAGCCCTCTAGCCTCAGTAGTTTTTAAGATCTGAGGGCGGACGGGCAGACACAGCCATCTCAATAGTTTTCTTTTACAGAAAACTAAAAAGAGCATAAGTTGGAGATATATATTTTACTTCGACTAGCCGTATTTACTGAACCTGGAATCATCAATATAAAAAAAAGTATTTGGAATCTGAAATTACAAATTCCAGCTTCATCATTACCGTCAATATCTAGATATTAGTTCGTGCGTTTTTGTGAATACCTAATGAGTATATTTAATCTCTGGTAAGGAAATCTTAGCCTTATTTTCGAGAGGCCAAAATCTTGGGTCACAATATATAATAACATATAATTGTGAATTTCACATTCTTTTACCACAAAAACCTTATCAGTGATTAAAATCTAGAAATTAAACAAAATCAGCTTATAAAGTATAACATTAACCATTTATCAACAAGGCAAAACTCTTATTTTCCTCTTCGTGAGCTTTAACCACTGATAAAAGCTTGAGGCAAAAGTAAAGAACATTCACTTATAATATATTACCGAGGTCTTTCCTGGCAAAGGTATCTTACTTTTAAGCGGAAAAGCTGAATTTTTCACCTGGACAGTCAGAGCCAAAGGAATTAAGATTTTATTAATCTTACTCGAGTCAAATGTAAATAGCTGGTCGCGGTGTTTTCTTTTCCCAAAATACAGCACGATAAAACTGTACACCTCTCCTTTAAACAGTAGAAGAAAACCAAGAACTTTGAGAAATCCAAATTTGGCAAATTTTGTATCAAGCAAAAAATTCTCTGAAATTGTTATTCGTGTAACAAGGTGGTCGTATAACTTTTTTATGGGTACACAGATGTCAAAGATTACCTTAAATTATTTTCAGAGAGGTATTCCTTTATATGAAGTTACTGAACACACTGGATTTCTTTCCGTTTAAACTGCTGACGAGGCAAAAATAAAATTAATTTTTTTTTATCGTCAATATAAATTATCCCAGTTTACACCCGCCTAACTTCACACAAAACGTTGAATTATTCTCTCTGGAAGTTATTGAAAAAAAATGACAACTCGCTTATTAATTTACTCGAGAAATATTATAAATAACATTTTCTGCTAGCTCTGTTTGCTCTCATCATTTCATAAGGGAACATTTCACTCTTGCTCTTTATCAAAAGTCGATAAATTTTCTCAGAACGACAAAAGTAGGAATAACCTGAAACAAAATGTTTGGGTTTCATAAAAAATGATCTTCGACTGCGGATATATACAAAAGCCATCGTTCCTGTTTCAGAAATGATGGAATCAAATACTCTCTATTTGCACATCAGGAGCGTATCACATGAAGAGCAGCTATGGGATTTTGTTTGAAAATTAGAATCATGAATGATAAAAAACAAACTAACGAGCACAGATTGTACATAAAAAGAAAGGAAGAATGAAAGATCATTTAAGGAAAACAATACCAGTATATCAAGAAACCTGGTAATGATTAATGATTGGCGTTACTTAAATGCTAATGGAATATAAATACATAGAGTTTTTGAGTTCGAATATTTTTTAAAAAAGTGGACACTTGCCTTTTCAGAGATATTTTAGAAAATAAATAAATGGCGCATGAAACACCTAATCAATCAATCAATCATTTCCTGTGGCACCCACGGGGATGCATAGGGCCTCGATGAACTCACGCCACCACATTCTGTCCTGGGCTAACTCCTCAAGATCTCGCCAACACTCGTCTCCTGCTTCCCACCTCATTGTCGTCAACCACGTCTCCTTTGGCCTACCTCTACCTCTTCTACCAAGGTCAACCCACCACGGTGTATCTCGTACTAATCCTTGTCTTCTATACACATGGTCTAGCCACTTCCAGCGTGAGAATCTAACATACCCATCGACCGGCTGCACCCCCATTACTTCTCTAATTCTGTTATTTGATATCCCATCTCCCCAGTCAATTCCTAATGTTCTTCTGAGCGCCTTATTTTCAAATGCTAAGAATTTATTATCCGAAGTCACTGTACTGTACCATGACTCATGGCCATAAATCAAAATACTTCTAATCATTACCTTATAAATTTCTATTTTTGTATGCAAAGAAAAATTGCTGTTACTCCAAATATTTTTAAGCATTCCCATTCCCTGATGAGCCTTCTTTAATCTTTCCGTAAATTCTGTGCTCAGAGAACCATCCTTATCTAAAATAAGGACCTAAATATTTAAACTTATCCACTTGGTTTACAACCAAACCTTCAATTAGACAATCCCGTTTATTTTCAATATTCATATTCATGATTTCAGTTTTTCCACTATTAATAACCAAACCAAACTTTCGACCTTCAGTCACTAGACAATCCAACACACGCTGCATCTTTTCTGGTCCCTCGCAGATCAAAAGCATGTCATCAGCATAATCCAAGTCAAGAAGTTTCACATTTTCTCCCCAGAGTATACCTGCATCCCCCATAGTCCTTCTCGAAATACTATCAAAGGCCTTTTCAAAATCAACAAAACAAGGACTCAACGGAGTTTTCATTTCATTTGCTTGCTGCATTAAATGCCTGACTATAAAGATTTGATCACTGTAACCCCGCCCCTTTCTAAAACCACCTAATAAAGAATAAAACAAAAAAGGAGCTATTTTCTTCCTCGAAATAAATAAACTTGCTATATTCTCATTTCTTCATTGCCTACCCATCGTTAACTTTTTATCAAATTCTGGGGGAAAAAACTCTAAAATCCTTATGAATAATTTCAACCTTCCATTACGTTTTAAATTACGCTCTGATAGCCCTAACCAAAGAATTAACATCAGAAGGGCCATATGGGAAAACGTTCCATCGTATTGACCGTGCAGGAATGGAATCGCTAATAGGTGGCCTTCCGGCTAATTTCTGTTGCGGGGATTTTAAGAAGAGTTTTGGCAATCATAACATATCAATAGAAGATGTACTGTAGTTATCCTGATGGCAGTCTACTTTTTGCAGGATACTGACAACATATGGAATGGCTTAGGATCATGTTCTACTCATGTCCAGTTTAGATTTACTTGGAAATTTCGTAGTAAGGATTCTTAATCGTGCCTAGGCACCCTTGCGAAAAAAGTAGGTCAGTTAGTGTGTCATATACAAAATTTAATATGCCACATTATAATAAGACAGTGAATCAATATATGGACTTATCGACATTTCACCTATGCAATTTTCATCACATTTGAATTGTGCCTTCGCTTCTGACAATGTCTTAATTTTTAACTAGTGAGTTGTTACTGCAAATGCGAGATGCCAGAAAATTAATAATAAATAAAAATCGTTTACATTGAGTCAGAATGTCCAAAGACATGTAATTTTACTAAATAGTTACAGCCTAATGTTCTTAGGAGAAGAATGGACATTTTCTTTTCTAAATTTAAAGAGCAATGATATTAATCGTTTCAATCTGGATTCTAGGTCTCTGAGTACAATTAGCGCAGCAATCACAGTTTCTCTCTCTCTCTCTCTCTCTCTCTCTCTCTCTCTCTCTCTCTCTCTCTCTCTCTCTCTCTCACACACACACACACACACACACACACACACACACACACACACACACACACACACACGCAAACGCCCACAAATGCAGAAATAAGCCGAAAGACCACTTTTCAATTTAAAGTCAATAAACAGGAGCAGTGACGAAGTCAACCTATCTTCTCCATTCTCGCAATTCCTTTTATTCCCTGTCCATTGTCCCTCATGTTTATGCAAATGTTCGGTTCCCTCCCCGTAAGCGATTGGCTGCGCATTTTATCAATGATTAATCGGCGAGTTGTTTGCGGAGCGTATTTTCGGAAACGATTCCCGTTCCCCAGTCTTCTCTCATTCCCGCAGTCGTATTTGGCGGGAGATGGCAGAAATTTATATCGATTGGCGTCATTACTGGAACTCTGCTGTTAGAATGAATAGTTTTACTTAGACTGTACAATATATCTTTTATTTCTCATCACAACGAGAGGTTAATGAGTGAACAATCCAGATTTTCTATACTCCTCTCTCTCTCTCTCTCTCTCTCTCTCTCTCTCTCTCTCTCTCTCTCTCTCTCTCTCTCTCTCTCTCTCTCTCTCTCTTGTATAGTTTTCCAGCTGCTTTTCACATAAAGCTTACCGTTGTTGTTGGGTGCCAAAATTGGTTGTTAGAAATCTCGTGTTAAAACTCTACTAATGAAGCTTACCTGTGACTTTTCAATCTAGTGACTATATTCAAGAGACAATATTTGCGACGAATTATAGCCTGTGATGGCTCAGTAATTCAACGTTATTTACCGGATACAGGAGACGTTGTAACGTCAGCAGATACAGAACTCAGTGAAATAATTCTAGAATCATTCCGGTAGCTTTGTGACTGTTTGTTTTCGTGATTTTTGCATTCGTAAGAAAACCGATAGGATTTTTCCTGGATACCATAAAGCTTTCCTTCATCCCTGTTATTGGACTTTGTGTTCTTGTCCTCTTTCATCTCTGCCTGGAATATTGCTGAGATATTTCAAGCGTTGCATGTTTCGTCTGTCTTCTTTAACGGACATAATTAAAAGCGCTTCGTTTGTTTAACTTTTTTTTTTCCTAAATGCAAAGGAGATGTTTCTTTCTTATTTGCAGGAATTAATTTGTGGCCTCCTTTCTTTTAAGATGTAGGAAAGGATCACTCATCCCTCCAGGATGTCTCGTACCTTTCACCAAGCATCGTCTTTCTACACTGAACTGTTTATTATTTTATATTTTGGTTTATCTATTTTTCGTCAGTTATTAAGTCCCTTACTGCCTGTCATAATTCTCCATCCTATGAGTGATAATGGTAATGGTACTGGTTTCTTATGCATTTAGAGACTTTCCTCGTCTTATTTGTCATTTCCTTATTGTGCTTTTCAGTAAATTACTCTCTGAGACTTTCTAATCAAAATTATATTTTGCAAGTAACTCGTGAAATTCGCCCTTTCCTTTTTTATGGAATTAATTAAGTTTGGCCAGAGAGTTGTAATGGTAGTTTGCAGATCTCTTTGGTTTAATACAAAAGAGAAGGTGTTACTCTTGTTCAGGAATTTCAGAAATTAACCGTTTTAGCCATGTTGTTTTAAATCAGTTAATAGCAACCAAAAGGATCAATATGTACAAACACACACACACACACACACACACACACACATATATATATATATATATATATATATATATATATATATATATATATATATATATATATATATATATATATATATATATATATATATATATATATATATATATATATATATATATATATATATATATATATATATATATATAGAGAGAGAGAGAGAGAGAGAGAGAGAGAGCTCATCTCTCTCTCTCTCTCTCTCTCTCTCTCTCTCTCTCTCTCTCTCTCTCTCTCACTGAAAACGGCTGATAGACCACTTTTGATTTTCGATTCAACATACAATGGTGTTGGTTCATTCCTGTCCTCTACTCCCGACTCCACCCCGGCTCTTAATCCTGGTCCGTTCTGCCTCACGTTTATGCAAATATTCGTTCCCTTTTAGGCAAGTGATTGGCAGTACAGGTTATCTATAATTAATCGTCGAGTTGTTTGTGGGTTTGTATCCTCAGAAACATTCCTCCCTTGGCGGACAGTCTCTTATTCGTGGAACCATATTTAAAATTCATAGCCTTAGGTGTAAATGAACGTTTTCCATTTGGTTTGTTGGCCTCAAATGACGTGGTTATAATTTGCTTCCTCTGTTTTCCCTTGGTTTTTCATTCTTTTCGTTTGTTAAATTGAAAGTCTACATACCAATATGTTTTTTTCTTCTAACACACTACGTAAAAAAAGAAATCACTTTACCAACTTGAACATTTCATTCAGCTTTGCTGCATCGCTTTTTCAAAAAAAAAAGTCACCAATTAATCGGTCTTCAGAGGAAGGAGTGTGATGTGATCCTTACGCCTCGGGGAAAAACAAAGAACCTGCGGTTTTTAATGCCTGGATATTTTTGTGCCCCGAGTTCTTTCATGCCCTACAAAGGCTTCAGAATTTTTCATTTCACAGTGCGCAGCGCTTTTCCCTTTGATCTCGTTACAGAGGATACAATCACGTTTGGAAGTTCCATATCAAGATGTACGTCAGAAGAAATAAAATGCAGACATAATTTTTGAATAAAAAAAGACATTCTGGTACAACGCCTCCAAACGTTCGTCCGCCTGTTGATTTGTGTCCATAAAGAAACAGTAGTTGACGGAAAACTGACGCACAGAAATAAAATTCGAGACTCTGTGCTCATGGACAGGTTTAAAGATTCAAGATAGAAACTTTGTCTGAAAAAAGGTAGTTCTGGGCGAGCAACATTCTCTACTTCCAATTATATATCATTTGAATGTTTCGAGTATTTTTATGCGTATTTGTGACACCGTAATCATTTCGGGTACCAAATTTGATCTCACGTAAGGAAACGAAAATAAAGTTCATTTTCAACTTTAAACTACTTCCGACAAACTTGTAACAATTTTCAACAACAATAAATCCTTTCCGTTGTGCAGCAGGTGGCCGCAGGGAACAGCACTCATGCTTCAGTAACTGAATCTAGAATGAGAGAGCATTACGTAGAAAGTTCCCAATTCCTATCCCCGATTCATATACGAGTGTTTACGCAAAAAATATTATTATTCACAAGTCCACCAACCGCACCGATTTTCTCATCAATACGATGCACGATTTTCGGCTTCCTGTATGCGAAAGCTGTTTTTTTTTAATTCCATTTTATATATAACGAAGTGTTAAGGGGTCACCTTCATATTTTAAAGTGAAATAATCTAGTAAATAGAAATTAGTATTCAGTGTTAATTTGTTTGCTTCTTAATGTAAAAGTGTTAAGAATTTTCATGCACTTACCTCTCGTTTTTATCTATTGGTCATTCATCCAGTCCTTTTCTTTCCCCTAGAATATATACCGTTTTGCCGTTATTGAATTTTTCAACATATTTCTTTTTTTTTTTTTTACAATAGCGAAGCTAACACTTCCCTTTTGATAAAATCTTCATCTTGCTTACCATAATTTTTTTTTTTTTGTTGCGCTACATTTTCGTTCAAGGTTTCCATAATATCTAATCACAAATGAATCTTCAAGGTATAAAAGGCAAGGCATTGGTTACATACTTGAAAAAAAGTAAATCATTCTGGACATGTTTATCGTTGGTGTTCTTTATGTCCTACAACTGTTTTCGGAGTACTTTATTTTAATTGCTTCATCTAAGGAAGTTTTCATTTTGATTTTTTTCACAACAGAAACAGTAGCAGTTTGTCACATGACACCGAGATATTAGCCAAAGGAAAATTTTAGTGACCTGTCAGATACAAACAAATAATAACAAATGTAAATCAAAATTATTATAATTGGGAATACATCGAAAGTATTTTACGACTAGTTAACAGAAATAGATATATCCAATGAAACTATTATTTTGTACATGAGACTGATTCAGCACAATATAGGTTACCAATAAACCCTTATAAGTTGAGTTGTAATCCTCCAGCGCTAATCATTTATGAATTTCAACTTCAAATAAGTAAATAAAATACAGATTTGCTGAAACTGGATATCATGAATAGAGCTCATATGAACAGACAATGAGAGATTTAGCAATACATATTAATCACCTTCTTTCCAAGGTCGATACAGATTTTCTTTTTTCCTATAAATTGTCATTAAAAGAGCGTTAACCTTGAACGAAACGCGAACAGTTTGATAAAATTTACATTGAATGAGTTTGGTTCTGTTAATACTTATCCAGATAACATTTTGATTTTCCAAAGTTCACAATAAATAAATTCTAAAACAAATGATTCACTTGCTTCTGTTTTCTTTACTCTTGTAACAAGTCTTTTAATTTTCCCTTCCCGGCTCTTTACCCTTCTATGAAGTGTTTCTGAGTCAGACACACGTACAATGTATATATATATATATATATATATATATATATATATATATATATATATATATATATATATATATATATATATATATATATATAAGTATACATATTTTATATATATATACATATATATAATACATATACATACATACATTATATATATATATATATATATATATATATATATATATATATATATATATATATATATATAAACATATATATATTTGTGTGTGTGTGAGTGTGTGTGATTTTGTATATTTTCAACCATTTTCATCCTTATATATATATATATACATATTTACATATAATTTAGTTATAGATATTTGTTTGAAATTCATACTAAAATCGACTGTTTACCTGCATACCCTTGCTGAAAGTTTCTGTAGCTCTCTCTCTCTCTCTCTCTCTCTCTCTCTCTCTCTCTCTCTCTCTCTCTCTCTCTCTCTCTCTCTCTCTCTCACTGAAAGAGAAATCCCGATAACCTCATTTTAAATTTCAGGTTAGCAATGAGTCGTGAAAGGCGCATTCACCGTAATCCTCCTTTTATTCCCGGTCCGGTGTCTCTCATGTTTATGCAAATGTTCTGTTCCCTCCACGCACCAGATTGGTTGTGCTAGTTATGTATAATTAATCTGCGAGATGGATGGTGAGCACATCAACAAAAACCAGTTCTTCCTGCCGACCTTTCTCTTATTCTTGTTGTTATAATTCGTAACGAAATGAAAGATTCATGGCGATTGATAATGTTACTGGTACATTCTGATGCTGCAATGTAGGGTTTTATGGGTAAATTAAAAAATAATTTTTTTTTCGATATAACTGAATGTGTGGTAGTTGGTCTTCCTATTTTATTTATTTTCTCACCCATTTTCTTTCATTGCAACCAGTTCTTAGCAATGTCCATTATCACAGCTGGTCGATTTGATTTATTATTTTTCGGAGACCAGTAATACTTGCATTACGTTGCATTGCTAAACACTACAATTCTCATGTCTTTTCCGTTTATCACTTTTGTTACCTTCCAGAACGAAAAGCCCGGTCTGATGCTTCCATGTGCAAATTTCAAGGTCTTTTATGGTTATTGCAGAAAAATTTGTCTTTTTTTTTTTTAAGAAAATTAATCAACTTATCGTCCCCTATAACGAGATAGTTTTCAAATAGTAAGAAAGTTAAGAAAAGAGTAATAAATTTATTCTTATTGTTCTCGAAATACAGATTCTAAACATAATTTCTCTCTCTCTCTCTCTCTCTCTCTCTCTCTCTCTCTCTCTCTCTCTCTCTCTCTCTCATCTTGCGATAATTTTTAAGCATAGCTTACCTTAATACATCACTTATATTCACCAGGATAATATTTTGGATAAATCCAGCATCATTCTGATGTTTATTTGTATAGCATCTCTCTCTCTCTCTCTCTCTCTCTCTCTCTCTCTCTCTCTCTCTCTCTCTCTCTCTCTCTCTCTCTCTCTCATATGTAGCGGTTTATTTTAATATTTTCTCTATGAACTTTGTATTTGTCAGCATTTTCTAAAAATTTATTTGTATTTGGACATTTTTGTTCACATATTTTGAATTCTCTCTCTCTCTCTCTCTCTCTCTCTCTCTCTCTCTCTCTCTCTCTCTCTCTCTCTCTCTCTCTCTCAGATTTTGAGATTTTGAATTTTCTTCTCTCTCTCTCTCTCTCTCTCTCTCTCTCTCTCTCTCTCTCTCTCTCTCTCTCTAGATTAAAACAGTGAAATCTTTTAACTTTTTTAATTTGAAGTCAACGAACAAATGCGATCGTTCCTTCCCGTGCCTTACTGTAGCAATGATTTTATTCCCGATTTACTGTCTCCTGTGTTTATAAGAAAAAGAAAACAAGAAAGTTCGCTTCCCACCAAGTTAAGTGATTGGCTTTGCATTTTACTCACGATTAATTGGTCAAGTTATTTGTGGAGTGTATCCGCAGAAATATTTCCCCTTGACCGAGCCACTTCTTATTTCTAGCGTCGTATATGCTAAAAGTCAATACCACAGAAAGATGCATTCCGATTGATGATATTAGATTTTTTTTTATAAGAATACACACGTTCATACGCAGCTGAAAAGACGAAATGTATTTTGGTACGTATGGAAATAGTTTTTTTAATACACGGATTTATGAGGTAATAAATCCACGATTTTTTTGTAGCAATGCCCAGGTATGTTCGTAATTGAAAATACATTTTTTTAGGATGCACAGATTGATGTGTAATTGAAAAAATATTACTCTTTTTTTTTCATTTCCCCGAAACGAGAGCCTAAGCCTGGAATTGCCGTAATCTTGAATTTCTATGAATTTTCCACTCAGTTTACTTATCGGTCATTCACTCACTCCCCCGCCCCCTCTTTTTTTCAGGAGAACGCTTGTAAAAAAAATCCTTTTGTCCTTAGGTATTAGATTTATATCCTTGATTTTCATTATACATTTTCATTCTGTAGCATGAACACATTCACTTTCTCTTCATATCCAAATATCTCAAAAAATTTTTGCCCACATATTTTTAATTAAAATTATCTGTTGTTTTAACATATTCAATATGAACGATGTTCAAAGAGAACCCCAATGTGAAGGGTGGAAAATAATTATACGCTGGGAAGACCGCAAAAATGCTCTGCTTTGGTTTCCTCAATATCATTTGCATCTCTTTAGTAGTTTTCCTTTCGTAAAATGCTTTCAGGTTTTTCTTCATTTCTTATTTATCAAAAATGTGCTAGCTTAGATAATAAACTAATTAATTTTGTTTTGTTTTGTTTGAATGAACAATAATTATTTTCTTATTGTTGATTCAAACTCTGGGACCTGAAATCCTGACCAGAAACAAGCGCATAATCCTCAGTGCTTCTTAATTGATCAAATCTGAAGAATCGAGGGGTATCAGATGTATGGGAATTTCTTAAGAGTATAGTATGATCCTCTTAGGACAGCTTAGGATTTTGCTTTCTTTGATTCATTCTCGTTTTCATATTTGCACAGTTTCTTTGCCCTTTCAGGAACAAATTCAAAAGATTGAGGGAGTAAAATTGGAATCATTCCATTCTTTTCAAAGGCGTTTTTGGTTGCTTTTAGTTTTCCGTAAAAGAAAACTATTGTGCTGGCTTTGTCTGTTCGTCAGCACTGTATTCTGTCCGTACTTTTGCTGTCCGCCCTCAGATCTTAAAAACTACTGTGGCTAGAGGGCTGCAAATTCTTATGTTGATCATCCACCCTCCAATCATCAAACATACCAAATTGCAGCCCTCTAGCCTGAGTAGTTTTTATTTTATTTAAGGTTAAAGTTAGCCATAATCGTGGGCCGCAGCTCATACAGCATTATACCGAGACCACCGAGAGATAGATCTATTTTCGGTGGCCTTGATTATACGCTGTACAGAAAGCTCGATTGCGCCGAAGAGACTTTGGCGCATATTTCACTTGTTTGTTCTCCGTTTCAGTTCAAATTATAAATACCTTCCTGTACAACATTTTCTTAGTAAGTTTACACTGCCAAATTATAGTTGTCCTCTGCCACGAGAAAAAATTTCAGTTTCGTTTGCCTGTCTTATAATAAGTTAGGGACAGAACAACGAGTTCATAATGACTAGATAAATTATTTCCCAATTATTTTTTTACCGCATGATTCCGTTCTTTCCTCTTATAACACAAAATTATACTTTCCGGTTATCCGGAAGTTCTATAATAATATTGGAATAACTTAATAAAACTCTTTGATAATTTCTAATGTTCACTAAGGGCAATGAGTTACTGAATTGCGCTAGTTCTAGCAATATTAAAATGCTGGCTTTTTATTGAAACCATCAGAAAGTATAGTCGTAGTGCCCCTACAAATGACGGGATGAATACTTAAAACGGAAAGAAGAGGAATAAGCTGGAGATTCATTTTTATCCGGGACAGGATTGAGAGCATGTACGAACAATTGCTTTCCTTCGTGTACTAGATTTAATGGGATAAGTGTTGACTAGAGGGTATTACACTACTAGTTGAATGATTGTTACCGTTCATCATATAGGAGCAGGGGATCATTTGTAATTCACTGTTAAGTCCTATCCGAAAACGTGTTTTCCTAAACATAGAATTTTGCTGAGAAAATACAATTACCTTATATTTTTTTTTTTATTGCCTTGAACACCAAAAAACGGACAGGTGACATTTCCATTATCATTTTGTGTTGAATATTAAGAACTCTTTCTTTTATGCAACACTGTAGTGTGTTTACATACCTGTGGAACATTTTTAAAAATTCATTTGATATGAATGTGTGTAAAGTCCCTTTAGATGGTGAAAGTCTTTTAGTTTCATTTTGAGAGAATCTTCGAGAATCTGATAGATTGTTTAAAAAGGCAAAGTCACTGTGAAAATGCTGAAAAATCCGTGTTTTCGAGGTTCTTTTTCTACAATGTAACCAGCATAACGTAAAGACATTCTTTTGGAATATGTGTGAAGTACGTATACTATGAATAGAAATAAAATCTGAGAAACGTTGAAAGTAACAGCTACAAAATAATTCACGAAAACATTCCAGTTTCACAGAAGACAAGTAAAAAATGCGCCGAAGTGTCTTCGGCGCAATTGTGTTTTCTGTAGAACGCATAATTTTGTATGAAACTCTCAGCCACGGCCCATGAAACTCTCAGCCGCGGCCCATGAAACTTAAAGCCATGGCCCGATGGTGGCCTGTATTGTTGGCACATATAGCGGTACCAGACGCACGATCATGGCTGACTTTAATCTTAAATAAAATAAAAACTACTGAGGGTAGAGGGCTGCAATTTGATACGTTTGATGATTGGAGGGTAGATGATCAACATGCCAGGTTGGAGCCCTCTAGCCTCAGTAAATTTTACGATCTGAGGGCGGACAGAACAAGTGCGGACGGACAGAAAAATAGCCATCTCAGTAGTTTTCTTTTACGGAAAACTAAAAACGATGTTCATATTTTAAAGAAATGATTCTAAGAACTGAGCACACTAATCACAGGTCCTGATTCGCTGGAAATAAATGACAGGGCTGGAGTGACAAATAAAATGGAATAGCAAATAAAACCAGGAGGTAAGTTAGAATAAATTCAACAATCCAGAGAGAGAAGTAAAATAAATAAAACGAATTTTTAAATGATACAGAATATATTTCAATTGCAGAATTCCAGTTGTGATTCAGTTGCAATAAATATTGATTTTTTGCTGATGCTATATGCAAAAACAGAGTAGGTGGCAGCTTTATAAAGAGGATGTACTCTGATGGTGAGACACACACACACGTCTAGCCAGTTCACTTATTTAAATCTTTACCTAATACATGTTTTAATTTTCATGATAAAAACAATATAATTAAAGAGATATGAGTATGATGTTTAGTGTATTAGAGGCACATGGAGTCAAAGATAAGCAGCTTGAAGTCATGTGAAGCTCTGTATGCCAAAACTTAGGTCTACGTGCTGTTGGTGAGATCTCTACTTAAATGTGTAGAGCTGCTGACAGTATGGAAATTTCATATAGAGGGGAGTCGTCCTAAATTCGGTAGAAAAAGAGGGAAAAAGCTATGACTCCTGTAAGTTTACATGTTAGAATCCATCCCTTATTAAAGGAAACGGGCCAGTGGTTACAGCAGAGCCTAAGAACTGAAAACATTGTTTTGTTGTATGACCACCACAAAACTACAGGGGCCATTTATGATGAATCCCAGAGGAATAACTGTAAAACACTCAAATCAGTCTAAAATAAAATTATGCTCAAAGGAGTAAAAATGTTGGACAGTATCAACTGTTATATCGAAAAAGGCATCGTTTTTAATGTTAAAATCTGTTAAAATCAACCTTGACTCCCCACACTATTGATTTTTCAATGTAAATTTTATATCCTAATATTTACTTCCAACTATGATTCTGCATGCTATGAAGCGATTTTAAACATAAGGTTCTCCATACCGTGGAATGATTTAGCGATAATGAGAAAAAATTTTCAAGTCTTTGAAGTACTTGGACAGAATGCCAGGTACATAAATATCAATGCCTTACAAATTATTATGGTTTAACCTGCTCCGTTCGACGACTGATCCCTTCAGCTATTTTGCATGACTATATTTAATATCATAACATTCCAGACAGTATGAACCAAAGAGCTGTGCGGAAAATGGAGTACAAACAATGAAACGAAGGTAAACAAGATGCTCATGTTATTTTAATAATTTCTCCAGGTCAGTAAATAAACTGGACAAATTGTATCAAAGAAACATCAACTCAAAAGAAATAAAAGACCAAGCAAAGCAGCTGTAGGTTTTGCAGGCATTTAGGGGAAACAAACCTCTATGTTTCTTTTCCAACCCCTTACCTGTTTCAAAGTACTAACAAACGGAAAAAGATTCCTGGCTACATATAGAGTTATTCACTTTTCCTCACAGAATGTTCCTGTAATTTTGGCAGTCGTAGTGAATCTTTCTTTTCTCACGTGATCTAAAACTTCACGGAGAGGTTATAATGGTTTCTATGTGTACGTTTCACAAACAAATCACTCATTAATTAAAGATAACCTGAATATCCAATCACATGCGTGAAGCGAATCGAAGTGTTGTGTAAACATGAGTGACAACGGGCTGTGGAAGTCAAAGCAATCGCCATAGAAGAGGAGAAAAGAGAGAGAGAGAGAGAGAGCCATCACTGCTGTTTGTTGACTTAAAATGGAAAAATAGGTTATCAATCCCTCTCAGTGAGAGAGAGAGAGAGAGAGAGAGAGAGAGAGAGAGAGAGAGAGAGAGAGAGAGAGAGAGTCTATAAGTCAAAACATGAAACGGATGCTGAATTTATTTAAATCAACATTCCGTCCAGCATGAACACAACATTTTCTTTGCGAAAGTTTTGAATGTTATATACAGATAACGCGTTAAATAAAGTAATCAGTCTTTTGCCACCTCTTTGCTCCAGAATATCTCTACTTCTCTGATTTTCTAAAAAAAAATATATACCTGGAAAGTGGGTGTTATACCTGTTAATCAGAAGGAAGGATATTTTTTAAGTTTAGAAATGGTAAAGACTTAAGCCCTTACCGCCCAACTCTTTTCATTTCCTATTCTGCAAGCTCTTCGTCTATCTCTCCAACGTCCCAGGATTTCTATCATGTAAGTTATTCTCAGTAAACTCTCGTCCAACAACTCTTTTTTTTTTTTTTTGTAAACAAATGCCCTGCAAATCTCCTGATCCTTGTTTACCACTTACTGAAATACTTTAATATCTGCGTCATATCTTTAAATCCCTCACTTTTCATCCGCTATTTTATATTTTCTATGCTGACGGCTATTCTCAGTAATTCCCACATTCCTTTCACTCATCAGAAAAAAATAACAAGATCATGTTGATAAACAATCAAACGCTTGGTACGTCTCTTTCACTTCTGTGGTCTCGAAGGTGAAAGCTGCCATCGTACAAAAGTGGCAGTTGGCTCTTGCATTCTAAAGGGACTTATGCTAAACTATTAAGGGAAGCAACTCTGAGTGTGATTATTTTCTGTTTTTATTTTATGAGAACTCATAATAATGAAGCTCTCTTGTTACAATAAGCGAAAAGGTGACTTACTTTTGAAATATCAGATACTCTCATTTTTTCTTATTTTTTCTTTACACCTGAATAGAGTATGAATCTCACGAAACATTAAGAAATAAATCGTAAGTAATTCCTTCTCAAGATTACTTACTTCGTATAATAGAACATTTAAGCTGCTATAAACCGATTACTGAGTAGATAAATGAACTATATAAAGATCTTAAAGAATTGTAAACGTCTGAGCTTAAAAATATACTAGTACTTATTAGAGTCTCAGTATTCTTTTTGAGGTAAGGGAGATTGCTTCGAATAAATAATTTTTTTCTCTTTTATTTTCTCCCAAATAATACTTAGGCTGAGTCACACTTGATTACTCTTTTATATCTTTTTTAAGCAAGGTCTATCAGATTTTTTATCAAACTGTTTGAGAGTATTTATCGTTCACTAAAAAGAAAAAAAAACTCGATTTATTTTCTCTCAAATAGTACTTAGGTTGTGCATCAAACTGGGTGGACATATTTCTCTTCCATTACATAAAAAAAATGACAGTCCACTGTTCACTTTTAACTCAATGAACAATAGTGATTGCGTATCCCAGGGACTCTCCTGTCAGGCGTTACTCTTTTTTTTTTCTGGTCCATTGTCCATCACGTTGATGCGAATGATCGGTTCTCTTGGCGTAATTGACTGGCAGTACAGGTTATCTATAATTAAGAGGTGAGTTGTTTGTGGAATGCTTGAGCGGGAATCATTCTCGTATTTCTCGAGGTGCATGTGACATCAGAAAAGAGAGATTTATTCCCCTTGACGGCATGGCTGGAACTTTTTACGGGCAGTGAAAATATCTTTATATTTAGTCGAAAATAAATATTTTTCATTTTTATTTTCCTGCTCTCCTGCATGAGGAGGTGGGGGAGGATGGGGTCCTATGAACGTTCAAGTTCTTAACGAAATTTCCTCCTTTTGTTTGCTTAGTTTTTCATTCCTCGACATTTTTTATATTCATTTACGAGCAGAATTTCGTTAGCGAAGCCCCTCAATTTCTTTCTTTTAATTTTCAGAGCTCATATAAAAAATGTCTGCATGGAATCTCTAGTTTATTGTGATTGAATTTCATTGGATCTTATTGTCATCAAATGCATCAGGAACACTGTGTGAGAAGATGTCACAATCCTTCTGAATATATTCCTGTTGAATTGGCTTATGCTAGGTTAGGTTACACTAAATATATGTTAATATGCTAATCCTAAATATATATATGTTAATATATATATTATACTAGAATATATATATATATATATATATATATATATATATATATATATATATATATATATATATATATATATATATATATATATATATATATACTGTATATGCATACATATATGTACATATATAATATGTATGTATATATACATAATAAACGTGCACACATACATATATATATGTGTGTATATATATAAATATATATATATATGTGTGTATGTGTATGTGTATATATATATACTATATATGTGTATATATGCATACATAACATACAATATTCCGTGGTAGCTCTAGACAGTGATTAACGCAGACTCCAAGATAACATGGCTAATCTTATCATAAATGAAACACGTGTTTTTTCTTTAACGATAAAGGAATGACGATGGAATTAAAAATTTAAAAATAAATTGTTTTTATTTAAGGGGAAATTCAACGTATTTGATGTTAATATTTGAGCACCGAAATTAAAATTAATAGAAAATTGACGTACGACGCTTCTGTAAATACTATTCTTTTGAGCATAATTTAGAATCGTATCCCTTTTGTAACTAGTTGCTCTGGTGTCCAGACAAAGTAGTTTTTTTAATGCTCATTGCTGAGACAATAACATAAATAAATATAGTATATTTCCCTTTTCATATGCCATAAACATTTATAAAACATTTCTCTTTTTATATAAGGTGCACGCATATTCTTTTTATAAGTTATATATTTAGATATAAAAAGTTGTTGTTTACAGGACCAAAAGCATAATCATTAGTTGAGATTCGTATGATCAGATAATCAAACTCTAAGCCCTTCCACAAACACTACAACGATTCCAAGTCCAGTCAATTACAAGTTTCTATTTCAGGTTTAAGACATAAACGCCATCCGGTACGTTAAAAGAATTCTAAATTTGTCCCAAACCTAAATAGTTTATATGAAAGGAGAGTGAATAAATATTGTATGTTTATGAATAAATATTGACTCTTTCGTGTTACCAAAAAGTCCAGTGCTTATAGTAGAATGCAACAGAAATACATGTACAGATAAAGGTCCTAAAAGTGCTTAATTTTTAAGTGTGAGAAGTTAGAAATTAATTACCTACTGATCCTTATAAAACACGGTGTTATTTGTTTTCCCATAACAACATAACTGCGTTTACATCATGTATTTTTATGTATAAATCTCTCACAAATACGCAGGCACGCACGGGAGCAAACACACACACGCACACGTCTAAACCCTCTTTCACACATACTCAGAACGACTGACAGCTCCAGTGCAAACCAACCAGCTTTAGTGAAACTGCATCCCAACCTACTCCATCTAGCGGTTGGTTTTATTACCCGTCCATTGTTCCAAAGCTTATTTATTTCCCCTCTTATAAGTAATTGGCTATGCAGGCTATCTGTAATTGATCAGTGCATTATTTATGTCGCACACCTTCAGAAATCATCCCCCTTAATAAGTCTTACTGTCTCGTCATAGAACTGGAGTTGCATTTGACATCACGAATTAGAGACTGAATGTGATTGACGTCATTACTGCAACTCACTGCTGCCATATATTATTTAGCTAGCTGTTCTGAGTGAATTATATATAATCATTTCATGTCCGTCTATTTCTGTGAAGTTTCCTATTCTAAATCGGAATTATAAGTTGATTTTTTTCCCTATTCAAAAACATTTCTTTCCGTTTCTTTATTTTTTTATGTCCTCTTTTTACATGAAATAATACTCGGCCTTACTCATGAAAATTACAATGATATATAATTTTGAAGGCAATATGTTCTGGAAAATCTGTGTTGTCCATTGAAAACGGTAAATAAATATGCTTATGAATTCCTTGGGTATTACAATGGAAGTAAATGCATGGATTAATGAAATATATTGAAACCGAGTGCTGAGTTCATACTGGAAATATTCAGTTATCGTACTTTGAATTATATGCAAAAAGGCAAAACATTTACATATTTAAAACAGATTACGCCCACTGATTCATTTTCATTAACGAAATTACCAACATCTGGGAATAATTACTCTCCTTTTAGTCATATTTTAATGGGAGCGCTGTCAATGAGAAACTCACTGTTTCATCCAATATAAATGGAAAGAGCATTATTTACCAAATCTGGAAATGAACATATATATATAGTCGCTAAAACAACATTTCCGAGACTTTAAATGAGTCTCATTTACCGTCATAGAGCTTGGTCCTCAATACATATAAGTTATATGAAAGACTGTGAATATTCAGTTTACTATTACCGCCAACTTTCAGAACCACGTAAATCAAAAAAATTCTTTGTTAATTGAATCTAAAGCACAAGCCTACACATACAGTATATTTGAATAGGCTGAGGGTATTCTTTATTAGGGGTTGACTTAAATTATTCAAAGATTTTTGTCAGTACTTTTCGTACGCTGATGCTTAATTGTTTATATTATCATGGGAGATGTTTTACAAACTACAACAGGCACTTTAAAGTTGTAACGTTACTTTACACAAGTGTCGCTAGCAAAATTGAGCAGGCTTCTAGAATTAGTAGCCGAAGTTTCTTTTTCCGTAAGAAATTCGACAAAACTTAGGAAATAATCTCTCCTTCCGGAATTAAACTGTTTATCAAGGTACTAAGATTCTGAGAGCAGCATCGTTCCTCTCATTCTTAAAACACCCACTGGCTGTAGAACAGCGCTATACACTTTTTTGCATTTCAGGCTAATAATGCTATTTTGTATAGGCAACGCTAAGAGCAAAATACCTGTATTTCTTCCGTGTATCGCCGCTTATCCCAAATGCAGCAGTATTTACCTGAAATATGATTAAACAAGAAACAAACTGCTTACATGGCGGGAGGAGACATTAGAAAGAATGAAAAACCATAAAAATTTGTGATATTTCATCAAATTATCCCTAGAAGAAATGACCGAGAAATGTGAATTTTCTTAAATTTTTATATCTGACTGATACTCGTTACATATATTACAGGTAACGCTGCACATCTGTTACGTAAAATGTAATATCATTTCTCTATATGAAATTTACAGATGTTAAGCAACACATACCGTTTTCCTCTAAAGTCGTGGAGAACAATTTTACAACCATACTTTCCGTTAGCTGGTTTTTCACATTGGTAGAGAAAGGTGACAATAATTAAAGTCGTTTATAATTCAAATACAGAGGAAAAAAAAAGACTTCGATTATTGAGTATCCAAATAGTGATATATTTTCATGAATTAGTAGATACAGCTAGAAAATATTATCCTTGCATTCATCCTTATTTTTATGTTAAAGTAATAAACCTGCCTTTTGAAACTACGCATATGAAAGTTAACATTGCTTTGCTAGTGTTATACGAAAAAAGAGTTGGTGATTACACTTTGAAATAAAAAAAAAAATGGAGATATAAGTCATTCAGTTGATCCCATTCTATTCTGCTGTAATGTTAAGCAAAGATAACTTCGGAATAAATCAGGTGACCTTCGCCCCTTTGAAAGGGAAGGGTCAACAGGAAGATAGAAAGAAATAAAGAACCTTATTTTGTAAAAAAGATATTCTACTTTTTCTGTTTTCTTACCATCAACCTGAAGACAATTATATATATATATATATATATATATATGCACAAATATATATATATATATATATATATATATATATATATATATATATATATATATATATATATATATATATATATATATATATATATATACAGTATATATATATATATATATATATATATATATATATATATATATATATATATATATATATATATATATATATATATATATATATATATATATATATATATATATATATATATATATATGGGTAAAGTTCAGAAAAATTACAAGCTGACCATTGAAACCTCTATAAAAATAATATATGAAATACATAAAATAAAAATATTCTTTATGATATAAATTAAAGATTTTAGTCAATACTGCAGGTAGCTTCAATGGCTAATTGAAGAAGAAACATTTTGTGACACCCTGGATGTGCTTCTAATACTTAAGATAAATGAGTTTTGACAAGTAATTAAAGTTTTTTTTGTCAAATTTTTGTTTTTAGACATCCATTGCTTTTAGTTTTATGTAAAAGAAAACTATTGAGATGGCTTTGTCTGTCCGTCCGCACTTTTCCTGGTCGCACTTTTTCTGTCCGCCCTCAGATCTTAAAAACTACTGAGGCTAGAGGGCTGCAAATTGTAATGATGATCATCCACCCTTCAGTATCAAACATACCAAATCGCAGCCCTCTAGCCTCAGCAGTTTTTATTTTATTTAAGGTTAAAGTTAGCCATGATCGTGCGTCTGGCAACTCTATAGGACAGGCCCCCACTGGGCCGTGGCTGAAATTTTCATGGGCCGCGGCTCATACAGCATTTACGCTGTACAGGAAACTCGATTGCGCCGAAGAAACTTCGGCGCATTTTTTACTTGTTTTTCTTTTATTTTTTGATGAAGTCTGAAAATGTGAATATTTTAAAGTCATACAAAATATCATCTTGAACTTTTGTTTTAAATGCATCGTTTTTTCACATACGATATTTTATCGCATCAACAAATTGAAATATTTCAGTGTGGATTAAAAGTGTCATTAACAGCGTATGGCCCTCTATTTTGTTAAATCAAATATAATCAGCTCTCTAGAGGTACATTCATGTAAAATTATTTCCAGGCCGGTTCTTTGTCATTTTTTAAAAATTATAACAGCATTTTTTCTTATTGGCTCATTATTCAGACAGTTTTCAGTTGAAATCCGTTGAGGAGTTCTTGGGAGAGCTTACCTGTATTCAACTACTTTATCAATAGCTACCCTAAATGAAATGAAACCTGATGAACACGTGACCTGGAGGGGTATCCAAAGCATCTCAGGGCCATGCTACAGATTCTCCAAACTCGAGCCCACTAAGGGGACACGTTCCAGTGGTATTTGAATACATCATTAAAGTATATATTACAATTTTGATGGTTAGACAGTAGCCATCTCGAGTTGGACACACCAACAAGAGCCCTCTCTGATTGGCTGATTGCTTGGGTTGTGCTTTTGCAGAGTGGCGTGGTCACTTCTTTCCTCCTCTGCTTCCAACAAAGTCTTGTTAAGGTCAGGCATCAATTTCCAAGTTGCTCTTTGATTACATATCTTTAACTTGTTCCTTTAATCCTTCTGATAATTTTTCAGGCCAAATTTTCTGAGCTGCTTTTTCTTAAGGACACATGTAGCCAGAAGGTTATATTGATGCATATATATCCATTATTTCAGTAAAAAATTTTCGTTGCTCGATAAAAATTTTTATGAAATGTACAACACTCAACAGTGTACTGTTTCACTATATATCTATCTACCTTAAATCTTTCATTCGATGGCATATGATCTGGCTTTAATCTACTTCGTCGAAATATTTCGAATTAATTTTTTTTTTTTTAATTGGGAGGGTTCGACATTACTTTTCTCCAAGGATGACTGGATGTTATTTGATGAGGATTCTATCTTGTTATTTATCATCATAAGTGCAATTGAAATTTGTAGACCTCTAAATGATTTTCCCAGCACCTCTCTCTCTCTTCTTTCTCTCCCTCACTTCTTACACTTCTCATGTTAGACCAATCTAAACAAAGTATCACTTTAGCCCTTCTGTTTTAACTTCGGTCCAATTCCTGCCTGTAAAACGAATACCTTTTTTGATTACGCGAACAAATTAACTTTTCTCCACTTTCAATCTATTTCTTTTCGAGAAAATGACCCGTTGTTTTGTTTAGGGATGGAAATTAAACAAAGGCGAAGCTGAAACAACTACAATGTTGTCTTTAGGGATTGCAAGTAGCACCGATGGCCATGGATGCATAAGCAGAAGAAATGGTTTAAACAAACGTGATGCAGGACGGGGTAAAATGTGGAGCTTGTTAGAAAACATGATATACTCGAAGTTCACCTGCAGGATGGAGGGGAAGACGGAATATAAAACCACGAATATTACTGCGAAGTGAGCGGTGATAAAAATCATAATTCAAGGTAACTGATCTTCTACATAAAATATAAATGCGATTTAAATGTAATGAAGTGATATCGCAGTTTGCAAGACTAAGGCAGTAATATTATACTTTTCAATTATATTACGTGTTGGTAAATGTTTAGTTTCATGTTAAATGAAGCAATAAACCTGGGGGTTAATAACTTATTCTGTCAGAATAATTGTTAATTAAGTTAACTAACATGGGACTTGGTGGAATCAAGACCATTTGAAAATTACATTAGATGAGACCTAACGCAAAGAGAGCAAAAGGCAAATAAATAAATAAATAAATAAATGAATAATGTGAAAGAAAGAGAAAACCTTGTAAAGAAATGGCACAGAAGTGGCAGTATGAATCACTGATAGCGTTGATATTAATAAATAAGTCAATCGATAAAGGCTCTTAGCGAAAGTGCCAGTGTAAATGGATAGAAGACAAAGGAAAAAATTACCCATTAACATTCATATTTCCATAATTAAGATGTATCTATTTAAAACCGATAATTGACAACATATGCATGATGACAGAAGTGAATTTTTGGCAGTCGGGTGAGGAGGCCTGGGCTAGGACAGGGTTAATGTAACACGCTTTTAAATTATGTTTGCAATGAGCTGAGGATGCAGCTACAGCATCATTTTTTCTAAAATTCTGCTTTAAGAAAAGTGAATTTTTTTACGAGAAAAAATGGAGGAATGTGAATATTTGTATGGCTCTTTGATGTCCCTGCGGATGAGGTAACCCAGAAGCTAAGGAACGTCCGTTGATATGAATGCAGGTTCCTTTGCGATGATTGGTAAAAGTTACAGAGATGTGCGAAAGAACCAGATTTAAAATATAAGAAAATCAGGAATGAACATCAGCAAGACTAAGGTTATTATGCTTTTCGAAATAACATTCACTGGTATAACGAGGAACAATTTGGCATGGAGAAATAATTGGTACCAAGTACTTCAGCGTAGTTGTAAATTTTTGTCTATAGCCATGTGGAAGATGCGGTTATGAAATGATGGAATGTGATAAGCGAGGAAATTGTTTTGCAAAGATGGCACATGAATAACTGAGAAGAATGAGAATGTGGTATAATGACTTAACACTGACAAAAACAAAGGAAAATAAAAGAGTAGAAGAAACATGGTCATGGGGAGAAGGGGACATCAAATATAAATATTTATCCCTTGACACAGTGGAGAAGTATGGAAAATAAATTATTTAATTTCTGAATACATATTTAAATATATTAAAAGGTAGAGGTTGTAAAGTTGATTATCGTGATCCTGTTGACCACTTTTAAGTCAGAGAAAGGAACGAGATTTAAGGCTTTTAGTAAAAAAGTAAATATTTTGAAAATCCTTTGCAAACAGCAGATTTAAGACAGACAGAACTTAAGAATGGAAAAGTTCTATGCAAGTTTAAGAGAGAAGGATGAATTCAAAAGCTTGAAAAGTCGAGTTATAAAATCTGATGATAAGAAAAAGAAAACTTGTTAAAGAAGTCTTTAGGTTTAAAAGATCAGTGACGGAAGAACACAACATTTCACCAAGAAACGCCAAGAAATAACTCTCGTGAAGGGTACGAAGATAAGTATTAAGAAAACCCCGTCACAGTAGCAATGTAAAATTCTCAGTTGACATGGATTTGACAAGTGGGGGACGGAACGCGTCTCGGCTCCTTGAAATTTTAATTCGAACATTTGTACTGCAGTTTTCCAATGATTTTTCCATTCCCTTGCCATTTTGTAACACATTCAATAAGCCAGTTACCCTTTGAATTCATTATATCACAAGATCACATCGATGATAAGCGAACCAGTGACTCTAGTTTGGGTCTTATCTTATTATAATATGTTGTTTATAGAAAGCTAAAAAAAAAAAATCAACGAACTAACAACTCTGGTTTGGTTCTTATCTTGTATATACATATATATGTATATATATAAATATATATATATATATATATATATATATATATATATATATATATATATATATATATATATATATATATATATATATATATACATACATATATATATATCATATATATATATATATATATATATATATATATATATATATATATATATATATATATATATATTGATATATATATATAATATATAGTATATATATATATATATATATATATAAATATATATATATCAATATAATATATATAACTTCTAAGAGAAACAAAATATGTTGAATTGGTTCTTATCTAACTTATATATGTTGGTTTTAGAAAACTTACAAAAAATGTCAACGAACCAATAACTGTGATTTGGTTCTTATCTTACTAAAGTATGTTGGTTTTAAAAATAAAAAAATGTTATTGATCCAATAATTCTGCCTTTGTTGTTATCTTTATATATGTTGACTGTAGAAAGCTAAAGAAAAATGTCAACGAACCAATGACTTTTGTTTGGTTCTTTTCTTCTTAAGTACAGTATATACATATTTGTTTTAGAATAGAGAAAGAAACAAAATTGTCAACGAACCAATGACTCTAGTTTGGTTCTTATCTCACTAAAGTCTAAGAAAAATCATCGGTCCAATAACTCTGGTTTGGCTCTTATCTTACTTATATATGTTGGTTTTAGAACACGAAAATAAAAAAAAAGATTTCAATGAACCAATACTCTGGTTTGGTACTTCTCTTATATATGTTTGTCTGAAAAAAAAAAAAAATATATATATATATATATATATATATATATATATATATATATATATATATATATATATATATATATATATATATTATATAAATGTCAACGAACCAATAATCTGGTTTGATTCTTATCTTACTTATTTATAATGTTTTTAAAAAATTGAGTGAGAAAAATAAGAAAATGTCAACGAACTAGTGAATCTGGTTTGGTTGTTTTCTTACTTATTTATATCGATTTAAAAACACCAGAAAGAGGAAAAAATAAGAAAATGTCAACGAACCAATAATTGAACAGATACTTATCTCGCCAACATAGGTTGCTTCTAGAAAACTATATATATATATATATATATATATATATATATATATATATATATATATATATATATATATATATATATATATATATATATATATATATATATATATATATATATATATATATATATTATATATAAATGTAATGTGAACTACAGGGTAAGAAAATAAGATATATATATTGTAAATGTAATGAACTTTACTACAATAATGTACAAAATGTTTTAATGGAAAATGGCCACATCGAAAAACTGACAGCAAGCTTGGAACAAAGCAGTTACACACGCATACAAACAGTCACTCGTGACCGGCTCACAATGCCGATCGCTCATTCTCTTAAATAATGTATATATACATCGAACATTTTGTCCCTGGTATTCTCAAGCGGGAATACGAAATAAACAGACACTAATGAAGAGCGAGGAATGCGGAAGGATTGGATCATAGGACCTCGACAGCTCTTGCCACTGCTCTCTGTCATATGCAGAAATAGAACAAATATAATAAAGATAAGAGGGAACGAGAATAAACGGAAATAACGAAGGAATCAAGTAATATACACACACAACCACTCATTAGGACCATGTGAAAAGCTCTTGGGTATATACATATACATGAAGAAGCTCTGGTTACTTGAATGACACTGAGAAATGCAGACCATTAGAACACGCAGCTTTTGTTAGTTATTTCAAACACTGGATGTGAAGGTCCCATGGCTCCACATTAATACGTTTGCACCTGGAAAGGTTAAGTAAGGGGAACAGAGTCATCTCAAATGAAAATGGCACATTATTTCACACTTATCGCACGAAGGTAGGTCATCGTCATAACATTCCTTTGTTCATATACAAACTGAATTTCAATAACATTACAGCTCTTACCATGAAATTCTTGATTGACAGATGGCTTCAGACGGTTATGACTTCGTATCTAGATCACTGGTATTTATTATAAACACATTTATGTGTTTAAAAGCATTTGAAGTATGCATATGATTTGTATTTACGTTGCAGGGGTGTAAAAATGTATGTGAGTAAATGTATGAGTAAACACCTCCTGTTCATGTTTACGTCTGTTTGCATCTTTAAGGTTTATATATCGATGTTTTTTAATGAATAAATCTTTAATATATGTGCTTTTAGGTGACACTTAACGTCATTTTGTTTTTAAAGACAACGTTTACTATGAATGGAAAATGGGCTAACTTGACATAATTATTTTATCAGAGTGACAAATACATTCAACTCATAAAAACACTAATTACTTTAAGGTCCTTATTTGCAAACATTTTCAGAGTTACGTCTAAGTAAGATCTAAAAACGTTTTATTTATTTAGACTTCATGCACATTCTTTTATAAAAAATACAGTGAGAATTATTGTAGGTACAATAGACTTTGCTCATAGCACTGGTATATTTTTTGTGATTGAATGTGGCACATCAATGTTTACACTTAATTTAGGAGATAGCGTGGTATGTTGATACATGGATACACAAACATAATTATATACAGCAATACAAATTTGTTAACCTTTCCTTACCAAATAAGATGTATATGTATACATCAGTATGCGCATACGTATCCGTGTGAATTGAATGTTATCTGTATTAAGATGAATGTGTTAAATTATCCTTATGTAGAACCAATTTGTTGGTAGACATTCCATAGGCATTAGGAGTACACCCAAACATGTAAGTTCACACGCGTAATTACAGTGGAATACAACTGAAGATACATTTATTTGTCAGTGTAAATATGCATACTTCTGCACACCAAAACGTGGGCATAGGAATATGCATAACTCCCAGGCATAAGTAAATTTATACACATGAGTGTATAAGTGTGTACGTGTGTCAGTGTATGTATATATTAGCGCATGTATGTATCTGTATATGCAGTGAATGTGGATATAAGCTGACATCTCTCTCAGGTGTGCGCAGATGCTAGCATTTCAATTAATGAACCTTTAAATTCTTGAACAGTTTCATCAGTGTCTTTATCCTGCACCACCCACCAAATTGCTCTCATTTAAGGAAATGGAATTTAATCTTGTGATATCCCCTGAGTTAAGATTAATAGCCACCAATGCAGCACGCAGGATATATGTTGTTTCTCGCTCGTGCAACAAGAGCCACGATTGCACTTTCAAATTACCAAATTACCTCACTGTAATTCCCTCCATTCCACCCCTTCCCCCACCCCACCCGAGGCACTCAACAACAAAGCAATTTTAATGACCTAAATATGATAAATAGAAGACAGCATACAGTAAAGATACACAAAGTGAATGAGTTATTAAATCATCCGGGTTTATTATATACATAGAAAAAGCGGTTCACAAAGGGGATCCCTCCAATGCAAGTGAAATCATGACGAATGGCGATTACTATAGGGAAAGGATGTTGCTTAGCACATAGGGTTCTATGAAACGAGCGGAGATGGGATTCTAGCCAATCAAACTACTGCAAATGAAAATTCTCATATTCACATCAGTGTTGCAGTGTTTCTTGTCTTTCAGGGAAACGCCCGGGGACAACAGGAATGTTTTAAGGCTTTTTATTGATTCACTTAGCTACGAATATCTTGGAGTTTTCATTAGCTTAACTTCATTTCTTCACACATCAATTACGCTTCATCAATAGGCTTAGCATATACAGAGTTGCAATTCTATTGTATATTAAAATCTACGACAAATATATTTGGAAAAAATATATCTACCATAACTCTAGGTGGAATTCAGTACAGAGATTTCCATTTATATATATAATATATATATTTGGTACTTATAATTTCCTTACAGTCATGACCTACTATAATGGAGCCCTTTCATAGCTCCATGAATTCTTGGTCTAAGTTTCTGGCATTTTTACTTACTGAAGATATGTCACTGTAATAACGGGCTTAATAAAAACAATAGTCAGGCACTCTGGCCTGCAATTAGGTGATTAGACGAAACTCCATCATGGAAATTTAAACCGGCTACCGGTGACGCACCAGGGTAACACTATCCACTCAGCCACAGAGAACCGACATGTAAATGAACGATGTATATGCTGTAGAGGGCCCATTTACTTCCATTTACTTATTTCTAAATTTACTTCCTCCTCACACATCCAGTAGTTATTAGTGTCATTTTCTTGGCCAAAATATCTGTTTCTAGCAAGATAGCTTGCTTGCAATGGAAGCATCATCTTAAACTACTTTGGGGAAAATTGAATATGTCTGCTCACATTATATATATATATATATATATATATATATATATATATATATATATATATATATATATATATATATATATATATATATATATATATATATATATATATATATATATATATATATATATATATATATATATGTGTGTGTGTGTGTGTGTGTGTGTGTGTGTGTGTGTGTGTGTACAGTAAGCCTGTTATAATTTCAAGTATTTATAGTAACATGTCTGGTCTGTCTTTTGTTGGGCCGTACACAGCTGAGTGGATGATAGTGCTAGCCTACTGTCTCAGTCGTCAGCTGTTCAAAACCCCAAGGAGGAGGTTCGTCCTATCAGTACCAGCAATTAAAATGCAAATTAGACGAAGAGACATTTTTGTTTATATATAACACAGGTATCACTTAGGTACTCCAAACAATGAAATCTTGTTCTTCAAGAAAAGGCATAATGAAGAAGAGTGATTGGGGTACATAAAACAGGAAGGGCTTTTCTTTATCAAATCGTTAAGAAATCGAGGATTATCTTTGGTATTTTATATCAGTCCAGAGATACTGCCACCAATATCTGTGCATTCTTTCCCTACAGACCCCTCCTTCATTCCCTCTTTCACCAGTCTTGTGGAAACTTCCTCACGATGACCACCTGACAGAGATATTAAATGGCTTATTGTAAGACACCGTTACTGTGGAATTTGTTCTTAGCACATGTTGCAGTTTGGTATAACTGAAAGAAAACAGAGACAAAATATTAGCATGTTTACACAGTTGGCATCACCTATTATTTATGTACACCATTTACTAAATGAGATATATAGTTGAATGTAAAGAGGTTCACACAGAAGAAACAAGCAAAATAAAATAAAGGATTGAAAATAAACGGTGATTAAAACCGGACTGCGTTTACTATTCAAGCGTTTTGCACTACATTCACTGGACAAAATATTTGTACATATTGTTCGAAACTCTTGATTTCATACAATATAAAGTCTTGATAGCTATTGACAAAATATTTTCTAAACATTTTCCTTGGAACAACAACGAGAAGCAAATAATCCGAGAGAGAGAGAGAGAGAGAGAGATAAATTTCCATCTTATTCGAGAATCAAATGTTTATTATTTGGAAGCACATGTGGGAAAGTCTAAAGCAAATGGATTTCAAGAAAGTCAAAGGATCATTAGCAATGCATCACAAACGTCATGTCTTTAGTCTGATTTAGAATAATTATGATTATTTCAGGTGGGTCAAAACAATGATGGAAAGATTGCCTATTACAGAACCGAATTTATCGTCATAAGAATCACCATCAAACACGAAGTATGATCGCAACTTTGTCACTTGACAAGTTTAATGGCCCTTTTCCACGTCGGGTTTCGAAGTGGTCTGAAAAGTTTTTAAGACTCCTTTCAAATATAAATTGACCCTTTGCATCGGCCATCACCTTTCTCTCGGCGTCTCTTGTCATCCCAAGATTTCTTTACAATGCCGACATCAAACGACTTTCTTCTCTTGCATGAATTTTGTATTCTGTGTTCCTTGGGGTCACCATGTTTTCTAAATGTACCTAACAACGTTGGGCGGAATGCTTCCGCCTGGACTGTTCCCACTATCTATAAATATTTCATACATAAGCTTTTTTATTTCTAAGATTTTATATCTCCCGTTTAAATTATATCTATATCTATCTATCTCTCTATCTATCTATATATGTATATATATGTGTGTGTATAAATGAATTTTTATCACATCACCGTGACATTTTGTCTACAAACATTGAACTGCAAATGCCGTTTAATATCCAGTTACCGCTACTTCGGGAATATCACCTATGGGGAATTATAAGTGATAAATGGTTTGGTACCCAAGTGACTCGAACCCTCAACAGTACGAACCAACGACTTCCGGTCGACGTTCAAGACCATTGGACTATCAAGAGATATATAAGATAATACCCACTCTGCCGTACTCGTACCGTCCAATGTTCGAGTTACTTAGGTACATTTATCACTTATAATCCCGAAATAGCGCGAACTGGATATTAAACAAAATTTGTAGCTTATTGTTTGCATATATGTACAATATATATATATATATATATATATATATATATATATATATATATATATATATATATATATATATATATATATATATATATATATATATATATATATATATATATATATATATATATAAATATATGTAAATATATGTAAATATATATATATATATATATATATATATATATATATATATATATATATATATATATATATATATTTTATATAACTGGATCGGTCACTCCCCAACAACTACTTCTTTAGGACTTATCAATGATGAAATTATACTCCACAACAGTTCTTTCTGATCGGAAGAATGCACTCTTGAACAATGCAGTCTCCTTTTACAACTCTTCTATCATAAGTCCAGTCAATCTTTCAGCATTTAAAAAGTTTGAATTTTCTAAGTTCATAAAATGGGGAATTTCTTTAGGCCATGCTTTTCTTATCTCTAGGTTATGAAAAATTAATTATTACTGCCTCACAGGTTCTATATAATTCACATTAGTGGATAAGACAACTGATTGGCATAATTTAAAGTAATGAAACTACTAAAGACAAAGCAAATATAAGGCATCTTCTGGAGGTCGCCAGTATATATATATATATATATATATATATATAGAACTGAGGTAGAAAAGTGTTGTGCATATATTATATATACATATAATATATAATGTATATTTACATATATATACATACATATATATATATATATATATATATATATATATATATATATATATATATATATATATATATATATATATATATATTATTATATATATATATTAAAGCCTTTTAAAGAAATTCCCAATTTATGAACTTAGAAAATATGTGTAAATATATATATACATATATATGTATATATACATATATATATATATATATATATATGTATATATATATATATATATATATATATATATATATATATATAATATCTATATATATGTGTGTGTGTATATGTATGTCATATTCTTTCCCCTCTCAATCCTATGTCATTCTTTCTATGAACACACCTGATTGATATTCAATCACTTTGTGGTCAATAATATTCTTTGTAATTGTTCTGTACTTAATACGCTTTCCATTTGCAGGTATCAACAATACGAGGAACGCTGCCATTTCAGAATGACAGGTAAAGTCACCCTTTGAGTAACTGTGGAAGAGGCAAGAGAGAGAGAGAAGGACTGCTCTGAAATCTCCGCGGAATAATTAAGAAGACCATCTCATATTGTCAACCTTTACGCTAGGTCTTGCTGGTGTTAGGGTGCATTCAGAATACGAAATCACGCATCCACTGAGACCAGAAAACGTAACATTATAGGGTTTTTTCTTGTTTTTTTTTCTAATATTATTATTATTTTCATACCTAATGGATAACTATCATGCATGAGGCAAGAGCAGCCTGAGTTTTTGTATTATCAATTTTTATCTTGGTTTAACTCATACAAAAAAAGCAGCGAGAGTTTGGCTACTAAGTGTGATGAGATGAACTAAAATAATGACTGTCATGGAAAAATAGTGTATATATATATATACAAATATATATATAATATATATATTTATATATATTATATATTTATTATCTATATATATATGTATATATATATGAACTCATGCATTTTACTGCATAGATACGTTTACTGAAGTGGAAGACGAGATGTTCAACCATACTAAACACACACACACACATATATATATATATATATATATATATATATATATATATATATATATATATATATATATATAATTTCGTGTGAATAACCATATAATTATAGAGACTTCAGTATAAGTAACTATGATAATAAAGACAAGAAATCTTCATATTGGTAATGTATCATGAGAAAGTGGTTGATGTTCTGCTACTCTGTGGAAATGAAATGCTATGTCATTGTGTTCAGGACAGAGAGGGCAAAAGTGATTATTTTGGAAGTGCCCGAAGGGTGCAGTACAAGCAACGGGTTTAACTCACGTCATATCAAGAGTATAAGGAATAATTGTGATTGTATTTTTGTATTTGTTTATTGCCAAGCGAAAAAGAGAAAGAGAGAGAGAGAGAGAGAAGAGAGAGAGAGAGAGAGAGAGAGAGAGAGAGAGAGATCCCAGTAATGAGAGTAGAGTTCCATTTTAAGGAAGGAGAAAGAGCCTCTTTACCGGCTAAATGTGAAAGCTTAAGGTGGTTATTATAACCATGAGTTGTAGAAATTAAGGTGATGATTCTAACTATAGGTGATTCTAACCATTAAGTTGTAGAAATTAAGCTGGTGATTCTAACCACTAAGTTGTAGAAATTAAGGTAGTGATTCTAACCATTAAGTTGTAGAAACTAAGGTGGTGATTCTAACCATTAAGTTGTAGAAATTAAGGTGGTGATTCTAACTATAGGTGATTCTAACCATTAAGTTGTAGAAGTTAAGGTAGTGATTGTAACCATTAAGCTGTAGAAATTAAGGTGGTGATTCTAACCATTAAGCTGTAGGAATTAAGCTGGTGAGTCTAACCATTAAGCTGTAGAAATTAAGGTGTTGATTCTAACCATCAAGTTGTAGAAATTAAGGTGGTGATTCTAACCATTAAGTTGTAGAAATTAAGGTGTTGATTCTCACCATCAAGTTGTAGAAATTAAGGTGGTGATTCTAACCATTAAGTTGTAGAAATTAAGGTGGTGATTATAACCATCAAGTTGTAGAAATTAAGATGGTGTTCTAACCATTAAGTTGTAGAAATTAAGGTGGTGATTCTGACTATTAAGTTGTAGAAATTAAGGTGGTGATTCTAACCATTAAGCTGTAGAAATTATGGTGAAAATAGATGTCAGTCTTAAGCCTATGCTTCAATATTACTGGTAAAACGAAAACACTGCTTCATTTCGGTAGCTTACCTGTCTATCATAGCCTATGACAAACGACTGAACGCCCATAAAGAAGTCATCATCAGTATTGCGTCGGGAGTGTTTACATGGCACCCACTTGCTGACTGGCCAATGGCATGTTCTGTAAAATATGTTACAAAAGAAAAATTAATTGATATTTGAACTTATGCTTATTTAAACTCATTCTTTTTCATTTCGAAAACAAGGTATTTTAACCATTTTCCAAAATCTTAAGATATCTTTTGTGTAGCCACTTTGTGGAGGCATTTCCTGAAATGCATTAATTTGTCTACACATGAAAAATAAAAGGAAAGAATGTCAAAAATCTCATTGTATATGATACAGTTTTAACGGCCTCCGTACATAAGCTTTATAAGTTCCACCTTAGCCTTTCTCTGGACCCATGTAATAATTATAAAAAAAATTATTTTCGTTTCCTTGCATATATTGCATAGTAATTTGCATAAAGTGTTCATGTGAAACGAGACCAAAACCAAGTAAGCGGCGAAAAGTTAGACGAAGTTTGGCTGCGTAGTTGCATTGACAAAAGATTCACTCTAAATCCTCGTAGTGAAAAAGTAAACAGAAAATTCTATCATATTTGCCATACTAACTCTACGTTAACATTGTACTCATTAACTGTAGACACTGTCATTAGATGGTTATTTAATGATTATAGGTATTACTGCAGGATTTGTTACAAACATACTGTATGCACTCATTTTCCCATTTCATGAAAACTGAATAAGCTTTGGCTATCAGTATCTAATCTCGAAATCTAAAGGTATTGGCGTTTCCATGGAAACTTATTTTACGTTGGAACCACCTTCCCTTTTTGGATATTGGAAAAAAGGATCTCTGCCGGTAGTAAATTTTCGTTCACAAATTGGAGTTTCTTGAAAGAGCACTTTATTGTATTGATGGTCGTGGTGATTAAGGAAGAAAGTTGTTGACGCTGAGAATGCAGAGATGTCGATTATATACATACAACAGATCGACTGAGAACATTCAGTAGAAACTGAAATGAATTTGCTCCTATATTTCTTTGTTTACTGACCCTCTTCTTTTTACATCTTTATCCAGAGTGGTGTGTCATCTGCATCGTCCGAATGGATTATGTGTGTTTAATGAGAATGAGAAGTATAAGGGGAGTTTAATTTCGAAATAGCATAAGGAATCTTAATTCTTTTGCCTCTTAAACATGTGCTAATCCGCTGCCTCCAGTGTCATCTGAAACTTCTAGCAATTGTTGTTATAATGACTGTGAATGTTACCGTTATTAACACTGTCATGTTCATTATCTTCCCCAGGTTCATTATTATTATATTTCATAATTCACCTTATTTTAAAACCGGGAGTCCTCAGTGAGCAGACATAAAGCTACTAACGCCATTTGACTAACTCAGGTTTCATATGTATGTTTTCTTTTTATTTCCATCATTACAACATCTCTCTTGCTCTTATTGCACAGTTTCTCCATCCACCAACCTTACACAATGCGAGTGTTATTTCTTTACATTTCTGACCCTTCCAAACGTCCTTGCTTAGCACAGACTTTACAAACAATTCCAACAACCTTCACATTTTTCTTTTACAGACATTCAAGAACCAAACTTTCCCCCATGGAAGAACACTTAATACAGCAGTTCCTTCTTCGAGTTATTAAAAATAGGTATTGCGAAGGACTTGTTGTAATACCTGGTGAGGATTTCAGCTCGTCTGGTAAGGTGAGTTTTCATTTAAATTGTGCCCTGTCTGGATTTAAAGTTCTAAGTTGGAGGACTTTTCTGTCAGCAAACTTGGAGGAGAAGGTAGAAATAGTTTTGTGAGGTGATTGCAATTATGCGGTTTTATACCACCTGTTTAAATATCGGCACTCAAAAGTATTTCTGTATTTTCATCTTTAACGTCACGTCCACTCTCTCGCCGCTTGCTTGAAGAGATGCTTTGGGTCTTTGTCGTTCAGTAGTTGATGATAGAATCTCTAATTCATCAAGTGAATGATTGTCTTCCAAGAATAATTATTTATTATAAATTAAATTATATCTCGTTTTGATTAAAATCGTTGTGTTGAGTTTTTAAACTTAAATCTAAAGCTAAACCTGTACACAAACTTACAAACGCATACATTATATATATATATATATATATATATATATATATATATATATATATATATATATATATATATATATATATATATATATATATATATATATATATATATATATATATATATATATATATATATGTGTGTGTGTGTGTGTGTGTGTGTGTATATATATGTATGCATGTGTATGTATATGTATATAATGTATGTGTGCCTGTAAGTTTGTGTACAGGTTTAGCTGTACATTTAAATTTAAAAACTTAACACAACGATTTTAATCAAACCGAGATATGATTTAATCTATGATAAGTAATTATCCTTGGAAGACACTCAGTCACTTAATGAATTAGGGATTCTATCATCAACTACTGAACGACAAAGTCCCGAAGCATCTGTCCTTGCAAGCGGCGAGAGAATGGACGTAATGGTAAAGATGAAAATACAGAAATTCTTTTGAGTGCCGATATTTGAACAGGTGGTATAAGCTTAGTTGAAACCGCATAATTGCAATCACATCACAATCACATATCTGTATATGTATATATATATATATATATATATATATATATATATATATATATATATATATATATATATATATATATATAAGATGTATTATTCAGGACAGCCAGGTTATGAAGACAGTTTATATTTAAAGTTACAGAGTTTTGTCACTGTTGGTGTAACCATATCACACCCAGCAGTAGCAGCAACTATCATATATATTTGCAATATAGGTGACACTATAAGTAATCGTACGAGACTGTTAGCAAGAAAGTAGGTTACCTAGAAGGTTACCAAATACGCATAATAATAATAGCAAGACACTCAAAATCTCGAGATGATTTCACATACGCAAATGACAATTCCTTGAATATTCCGTTATACATTACTGAAGGGAAAAGAATATGAAATTTTGCAAAGGCTTGATTTGATTTTTTCATTATGGATGTCTAATTAAGGGAGAAAGGGAGAGAATTCGTAATTAAAAGACGGTCTAATTAATTAAGGAGTTCCAGTTCTCATTCCATTGTTCCCTTTATTTCCAAAAGAAAAACAATAGGAGGAAATCAATATTTTACGGATCCTGTCTATTCCTCTCTACCGTTGCTACCAGTAAAAAGAACATGAATTATACATCAAAAAGTTATTTACATAGGACTTTTATCCGAAAGCATTTCATCAGAAAAGTATAATTTCAAGGAATGCTCTCACACACTCACATATATATATACACACACACATATATATATATATATATATATATATATATATATATATATATATATATATATATATATATATATATATATATATATATATATATATATATATATATATATATATTATATATATATATATATATATATAATCATCTATACACACACACATATATATAAATATGCATATATATATATACATATATATATATATATATATATATATATATATATATATATATATATATATATATATATATATATAAAATACGTCTGTGCATGTGTGTGTGCCTCAGTGTGCGTTGGTACCAGAAGAATAATCTGGTGAAACATTGAGTCATATAGACGAAAAACTATGACCATCCGGTAGCGAATCAGCAAATTATTATTCATGAAAGAAAAGGTAATATCCAAAAAAAGGTGTAGGAAAAGACAGGCAAAAGAATTCATACAGAAAAATACGAATGATGAATACCATGACAGTAAGACTGTCAACAGAGCCTATTGACTGAACCTGCTAAATGCCTGAGAAGTGACGAGAAGCGATTGCCCAAAGTTTTGCCACTGGTAAGGTACAAAGTATATTGTATCTTGCAGGAGTCATACTGATGGTTCAAATTAGGAACCAAGCATTTTGTGTAAAAATGTTTTAATACATCACAGTCGGTAGAAATTAAAGTCATATAGAGAAGCCTTAATGGTGATTAAAATTAGGAACTAGGCACAGTGAATGAAAAGTCCGAGGAAGAAGAATGTTTGAATACGTTACAGTTAGTAGAAATGAAAGCTATATGTAGATTATTTCAAGAATTTTAATGGTCACATTTTTTAAAACAATATTCAGTTCCAATAAGGTATGTTGGCAGAAAAAAATCACAATGACAGCATTAAATCACAAAGCGCTGGGCCTAGTCTGCCTGGAAATTCTAAAAGATCGTTAGGAAAATATTTTCCAGGCTAGAGCTCTTCATCATCATCCATTAAAATCACGGTGGTCTTTTAACTTTTTAAATGGTTCCGGTTAAATATACTCAAATCACTGAAAAAGTCTGTGTTGATAAAATATTTCTAGATTAACGGAGGATACAATGAAAAAGAAAGTAGTATGTTTTTTAGCTGGTGAAGGATGTGCTATTTTTTATGGGCCTTTAATTTAAGAGTTCATTTATATTTGCAGTGTGTATATATAAAATGTTTTAGGAACGTTTTAACATATTTGTCAAAAATAAAATTTCCCACGGATTATTTGGTAATAGAAATTTAAAAAAAAAATTAAGGCTTCTCACGAATTATTTGGCATCGGGAATATAAAGAAATAAGGCTTCCTGCGAATTATTTGTCTTCGACAGTATATACAAAAATGAGATTTCCTACGAATTATTTGGCACTGAAGATATTAAAAAAAATTTCCTACGAATTATTTGGCGCTGAAAATATTGAAAATAAGATTTCCTACGAATTATTTGACATTGAAAATATAAAAAATAAGATTTCTGACGAATTATTCGGCATTGAAAATATAAGGGAATAAGATTTCCTAGGAATTATTTAGCACTAGTAATATAAAATGGATAAAATATCCTATGAATTATTTGGGATTGGAAATATATCATCTTCATATTTATTAAACACCAATGATATCAATAGATTCATGTCCATTTACGGTTTTTTGTATATAGATATGAAAATTACCCTATTATCCGTTATAACTGTCCACAAGCGTGCATATAGACTTAGTTTTAGGAAAGTGAGATGTTTGAGGATCTCATTAGTAGGCAACACAAAGGATAAAAGGTGACTTAAGAGATGCAAAGTTAGAATGACCAGAGTATCAAAGTTTCTGAGGCGAAAAATCAAACAAACAGAATGTCGAATAACATAGCATCGTGACCAGGAGAGCGAGCTGTTCACGAACGAGGAGACATAAAAGCAGGAACATCACTTCACTTTCCCTTTTTCGCGAAGCAATTCTTTGTTAACCATTTCGAAAATGAAACGTCGGCATTATACAAGATCAGGATTTTGGACATTCTCTCAGCACATACGCCGTTTACACATACGAAAGGGAGATGTAAAAAGATGTTCATTTAAAGAGGCATGAAAAAGATGGAAAAGGGGAGATGAAATATTTTTGACCCACTTCCTTGACTCGTCGAAAAGATGGTAGAAATAATCAATACACGAGTTAGCGATGGAGGAGTGTTTATAAATGGCAAATATTTGGCCTCAGTTTCATAGGGTATGGTTTTAGCATCATGAGCTGATGCTTATTTAAAATCCTTATGGACACTTGTGGAGAAAATTTTGTATGTATTCTCCTCGGAACTAAAAAAATGACATAGAAATCCCTTTTTAAAGACCCAGGTGGGGAAGTCACAGTAGAAATTGTGTTAATGAGAACATTTTGAAAAAAATCAAATGCAGTTTGAACCTTTAAATAATCAATTGAAAGGATTCATTATGCGAAAAACATATAACCGATGTAAAATGATCGAAATTTGTGAAGTTTCTATGAAGGGAATAATCATTAGTATAACTTTAATGTACAACATGATAAGAACCAATCAAGGATTGATTAGATATGCTTCAATATACCATGCAAAAACAAAACATAAATTGTGAAAACTGAGTCTCTCTCTGTCTCTCTCTCTCTCTCTCTCTCTCTCTCTCTCTCTCTCTCTCTCTCTCCAAAAATCTCACCGACGAAATATTTTCTCATAACTTTAGACAAGTTCATGCTGTGCATTTGTGGCTAAACATTACATTATAGTGCAAGGAAAACTTGTTAGTTTACACAGTACTTACCCTTCCTTGTGTGAAAGTGGAAGATGAGGGAGTTTTCAGACCATCCAAACTTGTTTTCTGTCGAGATGAAGATCTCATAGTCTGTTGCCGGCTCCAAATCCCGAAGAGTGTGGCTCATGGAACGGATGGGACCCATGGACGACTTGGGGATTTGGAGCGCGCCTGGCACCGTCGGTGGCGTGTACAACCTGTCAATCCAGACCCTCTTCTGGAAAATGTTGTTCTGGTTTTCCTGTAGCGAAAGGGTGGAGGGAAGAGGATAGGTGACTATTTACATTCTGTTCAGAGCGTGAAGCTTTACGCTTGTACAAAAATAGCTCGGAAGCGTTTTAAAGGGTTTGACGGTATATATTTCTCTGAAATTGGTTGCATCCTAATGCGAAAATCAATATTAGGTATTAAGTATTCACTTGGGCCCTCTGCTAACTCTCTCTCTCTCTCTCTCTCTCTCTCTCTCTCTCTCTCTCTCTTTCTCTCTCTCTCTCTCTCTTTCTCTAATTTGTTGTATCTTATAGACAATACGATGAAGCATGATTCATAGTGATTTACACTGCTGAATATTACACCTCCTTTTAATTAATTGCGAATTGCATAAAAATTTTTTAACAATTATTCTGATGACGTTCAGAAAGGGAACATTATATTTTTCGTTCTTTGGAAATGAAACAGTGACTCATTACAACACGACACGATCAAAATTAGACACATGCATATAACTTGCACACATTCATTCATAGTTAGAACTGAGAGAGGAAGATATTTATAGGCTTAATCAACATTTTTAGAAAGTAGGTTCGTGACAAGCGCATGAAAAGTCTAATTGCACATTTCGCTGCAGCGTAAAGTTGGATAAGTAGAACAGATGACACCAGAATTAATTATTCTGTTTTGCCCTCGCAATAAGGTAATTAAGGTGTTGCATCTAAATGAACGATCATTGCCCTTTAATTGGTTCGTAGGTAATGGAAATATAATTGAGTTGCTTTTGTTATTGTGCATGAAGGTACGTTGCCCAGTGATTGATTTATGTCTTTAAAGTTGATATCGGGACGAGTCGCGTCTGCAAATTTAGTTAGTCGCCATTTCTCAGAAGACAGAAGCAGATGGCGTCTTCGTTAGCGAAGGCATCTGAAGGAGGAGCTAAAATGTCAAAGATATTCCTGTCACCAAATACAACATTGGAAAAATTAAGGGTCCGATATGTTATTAGCAATGAATACACTTAAATGTAAAATAAAAAGTCGGATATATTCTATCTGTAAGTGTTACGTTAAAAAACGTGAAAAGTCCAGCATGACATACTAAGTGAAGGCTGACAACTTGGGAGACCAAGATTACTTTTTGAAAAATGCAACATACCAGAAAGATAAAGGTCCAACAATATATCATTGAAGGAATGATAATAGGAAAAAATTAAAATCCAAAGTGTCCGTAAATAGAATATTATATGAAGAAAAAGGCCCGACAGAATATCAGTGAAGGCTTCATTATAAAATTAAATGGAGGTCCAAGATAACAGTAAATAAAATATTGTATAAAGATGAGGGCCCAACATATATGTGAAGCTTCAAAATTGCCCCCTCCAAGAAAAACCCTGTTCAAAGTTACCTGTGATTTCCTGTAGGAGAGACGATACTGGATGACAGGTGAATAGCTCTCTGTTTCCCAGGTGACAGTATACGAAAATCTTTCCCCTCCGGCAGGGCTGCTGGTGATTGTAGGAGATTTGGGGACCCCTGGAGAGACATACAGAATGAGAGACAAAGGGTACAACCTGCAGACTGACACATTTTCCACCTTTTCTTTTCGATTTGCTTTTTCTTTCATTTTGCATTTCTTGTGGTTTTTGTGACCTGCATTTATCTTCTGTTCGTTTGGATATTTTATTTTATCTGTCATTTATTCATTTCGCCGTTTTTTTTATTAGTGTCTCGTCTCATATTATTCTATAGGAACGATGTCAGATCTGAGCGATTTTCACGTATTTATAATGAATATGATAAATTTTTCCTTACATTGAAGTTAGACCAGGTTATCTTGCGATGAAATAAAATAAAGGTTATTGACTTGCTGACAAGTACATATGAGATCATAATTGAATTAAACCTTCTTTACAGTGTAGAAATATACTGGAGGAAACAACACGAAATGTGACAGTAACATCCTAAAAGGTAAAATTCCACAATTTATTACAATAATCGAGTACTTTCAAAGTATGTTTAATTACTCAAGTATTTTTCACATTCCATTTTTTATAATAAATATTATGAACATTAAGGCTAATTATGTTATTAATTAGTGGCACTGAAAAAGCACGATCAAAATAGGTTTTGTGCAAACCTTCTTTATCATAATCCGGGTTTATTTCAAAAGTTACAACATGTCGTTCTTAATACGATTATGGATTATTCAACTTCAGAAGTTTGTTTTACCGCCTTATCATAATATCATTATTTTCCAAAGACCACACGAACACCTGCAAGCAACGAAACTCCTTAATAACAATTAATACATAAAACACACGTACATACATATATACATATATATGTATATGCACGACTACTCACATACAGACACACCAACATACACACACACACACACACATATATATATATATATATATATATATATATATATATATATATATATATATATATATATATATATATATATATATATATATAAAATAAATATATATATATATATATATATATATTTTTTTATATATATGTATGTGTGTGTACTTATAATGTGTGTCTCATCCACTCATAATGACCCACATTCTTTAAACAAAACATTCCAGTCACTGGAAACAACACGACAAAGAAGCTAGTGACCTGTTATCTTTAGGGTCCGGGCTTCCTCGCCGAACGTGTTCGAAGCAGAACAAGTATAGTTCCCGAAGTCTTCCATCGTCACTTTACTGATCGTGAGTGTGTGCCGATGAGCGCCGTCGTGTTCCTGAATGTGAGTGTCGGTGCTCAAAGGTTTGCCGTTTCTCATCCAGGTTACCGTCGGAGTCGGCCGTCCGTGGACGATGCACAGGAGCTTGGCCTCGTCTCCTTCGTCCGTATGTAAGGTTGCCTGTTGAAATGGGTTTTTGATGGTTCTGTATTGAGGAGGCCTTTCTGATGATATGCATTATTAATTATCTAGAGAAAAGCAAAGGGAGTACGGTATAACAATGAGAAGAAAACTAATTCGGGATAGTTCAGTATGTATATGTGCAATACGTTTCGCAGTCCTATTGATGGTAATAAAAATAAAATACGGAAGATTTAAAAATATATCCCCCCCAAAAAAATTGGTGAAAAGTTTTTATAATGGTTTTACATTGATGGGTCTTTTTTGACGATATATATTATTAATTATCTAAGGGAAATGCAAAGGGAGTACGTTACAACAATAAGAAAAATAATTCGGGATATTTCAGTATGCACAAATGTAGTGCGTTTCGCAGGCCTATTGAAGGTAATAGAAATAGATACAGAAGAATTAAAAATTTAAAAAAATCTTTTGAAAAGAGTGTATGATGGTTCTATACTGATGAGGTCTGTTTTAATAATATGTATTATCAGTTATCTAGAGAAATACTGTACGGTGTAACAATGAGAAGAAAAATAGTTCCGGATATTTCAGCATGTACATGTGTAATACGTTTCACGTGCCTGTCGATCTTTATAAAAGTATGTACTGAAGATTAAACATTATATCAAAAAAAGCTGTTTGTGTAGATATTCTTCCGCTAAATGTATTTTATTTTATTAACATCCTGTATGTGACAATAACTTATTTTTTTCTGGAATTTGTTTCTGAAAACATTTTAAAACTTTTATATTAAAAAAAACTTATTCCATATGTGAAAGGAACAAAGGATACTGAGACCAGCTGCAAAAACCCAATAGCAAATATCAATAAATTACCATATTTTCCATAGACGACAGAGCGCCCTTTTTAAACCCAGCAAACAGTTTTGTAAGCAAATGTAAACAAGTGTGAGTGCATAGCTTAGTGACAACAATGAAATACCAGATTGACCAAGGAAGTGATTTACAAGATGAAAGAAGAAGAAAAATATGAAATGCTGCGTTGCGAAATCATTGTTTAAGAGACAATTTGCTTACCGTAAGAAATTAAGGTGTGTGACATCCATAATACTGTTGATGGTATAGACAATAATAATAACGTTTGATCTTCATAAGCAATGACGAATGTTTTAAACAAAGTGAAAGTGATATTTCCTTTCCTGGTATTTATTGGTTGCCATTTGATGAAGAAGCGATTTTGCAGGAATTTCGATAGATATTTAATTATTCCTACCAATGAGGACTGGTAAAAATGAAAAAAAGTAGCAAAAATATCTATTATTATCAAGTAATTAAATCAGACCACAGAATAGCATTTATAAAACTAAGAGGCCAGGTCCCAAATGTAACGAGTGAAAATTAAAAGGCAGAAACCAACGTATCAGGCCCTAAGGCACCTAGGAAAGAGACCGTACTGCCTACAGATTGCTGTCCAAGATACCTTAAAGGTAAAACCTCCCTTGAAAGTTACTTGAAAGAACTACACAGCTTACAGTGTAGAGAGGTGACCTTTTCTGATTCTTAAATGCACTTACAGTCTGACTTAAATGCAAATAAAGAGATACCCTTATATACTGTATATTGTTATACTCTACAATCTCAGTCACATCCGGCCATAGATATCGTAGCTATATTGAAAAATACTGAATCATCGTTGGTGAAAAAAAAAAAAAAAGACCGTTGCCAGTGGTGGCATACTCTGTAGTCTGAACCACATCCAGCCACTTTGGCAATTACAGAAACATTATTTATCAAAAAACAAACAAATCTGTAGATGTTGCTAATATTATCACTCATTTCCTTAACGGCTGGATTCGTGACCCCTCCCAAGCCAATAATTTGACTTAAGAAATTTTATAATTAAATTTTTTACCCTGTTAGTCACCCCTCCATTTTGTATTTCTGTTTATTTATTTACTGACTGATTTGTTTATTTATTCGTTTATTTATTTTTTCTTACCTGTTCAGCTATAATCTCTGGAGGATATTCGACCTCAACAGTCATCGTAGTGGAAGAGGGGTTCCCGATTCCGTTGGCAGCCGTGCAGATGTAAACGCCCTCGACGTGTCGGTCGATGTTTTCGAAGGTCAAACTCGACCCCTCCAGTAAAAGTAAATAAACAAACATATTAAAAACAATAACAAACAAAATGACGAATCGGATATAAAGAAATAATCAACGAGAAAGAAATAAACGTGTTACATTTGAAAAGGAACCGCACTAAGGCCAGGGATCTGTGGCATTTCATCCCTTTCCATATCTGGGAAAGAAACTCTCTGGAGAGAGCAGTTGCAGTGGGAAGACTAATGAAGTGTATTGTTCAACCTGAAATGTAATATGAAAGTGTTTTGGCTGTAATCCAAAAGACCCTCTTTTAAGCGCAGGGACCATGAATACAGTTCAAAGTGATTTGCAATGTTTGAATGTTGGTAAGTATTCCTTTGTTATTTCCTGCCGTCAAATGATGCTTTGATTGCTAGAGGAAATGCATAATACGATATTATCCCCTGAGTTAGCATTGAGAATTCAGAAATCATATGCGTTTATCTTTAATACTGAAATCAATGCCAAATTGAAAATACAGTAAAATATGTGCGGTTGTCATTCGACAGTATTAAATCTTAATTAGTGGTGTTGTAGGAAAGCCTACTGAATCCCGTATTAGAATGTAATTTAAAGACATCTGTGAATGGTCAAGCAGAACTTTCTTTCATGTTTTAAATCTAAGCGATTGTGTAGATTGAATAGAAATTCGGATTTTCTATATTAAGCCGGATGAAATGTTAAGATCCCTGTATCAAACCAACGCTGCCTATCAAGATGATTTTGTTGCGATATCGTTTATTCGTGGAAAGTTTAGCAGAGGCCATTCTGAGCATTATCATTATTGCGGTTAATTGAATTATCTGAAATATTTTAAGCATAAAATATAATGAGAATCATCCCCATAATCAGACTATTCAGATTTGCTTACCATTATACATGTATAAACACATACATACACACGTATTTATATGTGTGTATGTATGCATAAACACACATACACACATATAAATACGTGTAATAGATTGGCTGAAATATGAATAAAATCGATGAAATATTCAGAATGTTTTGAAAGTCAGATGAAAAGGAAAGTGAAGAGAGCCAAAGGGACAGACTAACGGGAACGAGTAAACAAAACTGATGAAACACGAAGAATATTTTGAATGTCAACAAATAAGATTCATGAAGGGAACATACAGAACATGAACAGATCCACGAGCGATCAAGGTCGACGCTTCCGCCCGCCCCCCCTTACCTCCTCGGCCTGCTCTCCTGAAGGCAAATGTCCCATCTTTCGACTCCAGCTGATGGCTGCCTTAGGGTTGCCGAGTCCTCTGCACTCGAGGGTGACACTCGATCCCTTCCTCACACGCTGAACCTCGGGGCTTACTCTTATCGCCTGCGAAGGACAGATGAAGAAGAGGAAGAAAAAAACTTAGTGCCGAGTACTTGATGGCGAAGGGGAGAGCACAAATGTTAGCATTCATTGCCAGCTGTTGATGACAGCTGAGAGAGAGAGAGAGAGAGAGAGAGAGAGAGAGAGAGAGAGAGAGAGAGAGAGCGAGCGACAGAAATAGGAAATAGGAGGGTTTGCGAGCTGCTAGATGTTTTATTTGTACAAAAACACACGTCTGTTATTCATATGCATGGAATAATCATACATAAAATAGTATTGCCTTAGCAAATGAACATCAGGATATTTTGCGGTTGTAGATGGCGGCTACAGTGACTTACATCAGATAGGAAAAGTGCCAAGTCAAATTTCTGATAAACTAATAACCGCTAAAATCAGAATACTATTTGCAAGTGTTTTTACCAAAATTTATTAATTATTTTGTATGTGTACTGCCCTGAAAACAATGTATGTATGTATGTATGTATGTACGTACGTACATACATACATACATTGTTTTCGGGGCAATATACACACAAAATAATTAATAAACTTTGGGATTATTATATATATATATAATATAATATATATATATATATATATATATATATATATATATATATATATATATATATATATATATATATATATATATATATATATATATATATGTGTGTGTGTGTGTGTGTGTGTGTGTGTGTATATGTGTGTGTGTATTGTTTGTTTAATAAATAATCCAACTATATAACAAATTTTCTGCGTGTAGACAGCCAACTTTAGTGCACGTATATTTCACTGACAGGGTTAATACTTAGCATCATTGCTCATTGTATGGTTAATGTAAATTCAGGTTTCCCGCTTGGACACTCACTTCGGTGTTATTTTAAAGCTGAAGGGTTGTAATTCATCTCCGTATGTTAAAAGAAAGAACAAAAATAAAAACGATGGCAAAAATGATAAATTGAAGTTAGCCGAACGCAAAAAAAAAAAAAAAAAAATTCTATACTCTGTTGCAAAATATTTCTGCCAGAAAAACCAGTTCTAGAAAAAATAAGATTTCCTCTCACGATACAAATGTGTGTTAAATAATTGCTTTTACAGTGGTATCCTATACGGTTTCATGCTATTTATCCAAGTTATTACAATTTAGAATTTTAGACAAACTGTTTTCCGAGATAACTTGCTTTTTAAATATTCCTTCCATTCATTGGTCTGTATAAATTTAACTTTTAGGCCTGGATATGCATTCATTTTGTATAATCTGATAATTAAGTTTTTTTAACCATAGTAATATACATGAAGGTAAAAAAAACTAAAATGAAATGTCAAAATTGGCAATTGAATTTAGCCAAAATAATATATATACAGAGTATACTTTTCAGTAAAATAATATGCCAGAAGTAGGTTCAAGGATATTCATAATTCTTTTGTACGTTGGAATTTATAGTTTTTTATTATTTGTGGCGATCATAAAGAATCATATTATATTACGGTGTGCTTTAAGAATAGGGATAAAATCTGTGTGTATGTTTTAAATCAGCATCATTTATTACAAAGGTCAATGATATTTACAATATGGACCAAGGAAAGAGACTTAGTTTTACCATCAGGTATTTTGTTCACTTACATTTATTAACATTTAAGATACAGTAAATATAAGCAAACAATGTGAGTAGTGCATAGAATCTAACAGGCTGCTGTTAAAAATTTATTTAAATAAATTCTGTCATTATTTCTGACGCCTTAACTACACTACGTTTGATGTTATGGAATTTAGGCTGTCAGTCCAAGCAGTGAGGCACCGTTGGCCATTCAGCGCTTAAGACAGTGAAATGGGGATGTTGGAATGATTGTACAAAACGAAGAGATAAAAGATCCAGAAAATAAAGGACATGAAGTGCAAGAATCTAAAGGTGGAACAAGGAGGAAAACCCACCTGTTGCACTAAAAAGAGAGAAAAGTCAGAGGTGCTGGACAGCAGACTGAAGAAAGGAAGCTGGAACTGAGACAAAGTAAAAGGCTAAAATGTGGACGCAACTAGGAGCCGAGAGGCGCTGCAAATACCCTCTGGGAAAAGAAAATGAGTAAGACATTCTTACCTTTGCTGGGTACTGGACATCCAACGTGTGTGTAAGCTTGGTAACAGGAATGGTTTCGATCCTGCATTCGTATTTGCCAGCATGTCTCCTTGCCACGCCGCTCAGGATGAAAGAGTTGCCAGATTTCACCAGCGTGTAACCTTTCGCGTTCAGCTGTGGACACAAAAGAATGATCCAGTGATGGACTGTTGAATAAGTTTGTAATTGAAAGGTGGGATACATAGGCCGAGAATAGTTTTTTTTTTTTTGCTTCGTAATATGTATAAGTTTTTTTTTACAATTAAAATTTACTTTGTATACACACACACACACACACACACACACATATATATATATATATATATATATATATATATATATATATATATATATATATATATATATATATATATATATATATATATATATATTATAGTCATTTCTATCAATTCACTAAATAAAGTAAGCATTACTGATTTTCTTTATTATTCATTTTTGCGGTTGAAAAAAAAATTATTTATTATAAACAGACTTACGGTAAATGCAACATGTTCTTTATATTTACTTTACTTCCTTCACGGCTGGTTCCGTAACCGACAAAAGAAATTATTCAAACCAAACTCTGCGTCAAAACATATTCAGCTACATTTCAAAATAAAATTTATCTACAATAAAATCGTAAATTAAAATTATATACATCATGAATTATTTTGATCATTATCGTTTCTGACCGAGTAAACAATTTCAAATATAGAATTCTGTGAGTTTTGATGTATATACAGGCGGTATTTATGCCAAAAATAGTACATAATTAGGCCATGAAATACCAAACTGAATAGTTGAAATCATTATAATCAATATTAAGAAAAGACGAGCTTCGTAATTTCACGTATGGAGGTGCATTGTTCTCCTTGATTTCACCAATACGATTGCTCTGACTCCTGTACTGAAAATTTGGCACGCAAAAAATAAATATAAACAATTACATCATAGTGATTCGGTGATCAGGAATTTATTGAATTAGCCTGGAATAGTTTTGAATGCGGTTATGTATGTCATACGATAGAGATGCATGATTTTATTTATTTGTTTTTGATGACTGCTGTTATGAAATAAAATTAACAAGAGATTTGCACATTAATGACTGAGATTTTTCTGGCATCGCAACTACTAAGGCCGCTGACGCCAATGGACAACAGAGAGTAAAGACACACGCACATACAAACAAACAAACAAACAAAAGAACAGGTCATGGCTTCGTATAAAACTAATGAACGAGTCCAACCTCTAAACATTTCAGTTTAGAAGAAAACTTTTAAGAGAGAGATAGAAAAAGACCTGAGACACAAAGTTTGGTTCCAGTGCATAAAACTTACAACAACAGCGTTGCATACACCTGCGACAAATGTAAATAACGAGGAAGCGGTGTCCATTGACATGGAAAATGCATACACACCTGCGACAGGTGTACCTAACGAGGTAGCGTGTCCATTGACACGGAAAATGCATACACATGCAGATGTGCCTAACGAGTTAGAGGTGGCCACACAGAAAATACATGCGACAGCTACAGATGTACCTAACGAGGTAGCGTGTCCAGTGACACGGAAAATGCATACACACCTGCCACAGATGTGCCTAACGAGTTAGAGGTGGCCTGTGACACAGAAAATACATGCACACCTGCGACAGATGTACCTAACGAGGTAGCGGTGTCCAGTGACACGGAAAATACATACACATCTACGACAGATGTGCCCAACGAGGCAAAGGTGTCCAGTGGCACAGAAAATACATGCACACCTGCGACAGATGTGCCTGACGAGGTAGCGATGTCCTGTGACACGGCAAATATATATAACTAAGAAGCAAAAATATATAGAAAATATTTCGTGAAGATGGAAATAATGATTTGCGTTGTAGCATGACAACGGGTAAATCAGAAGAAGACAAAAGTCATGAAGTAGGTCAGCTATTTTTTTTTTGTAAAAGGTTGACTGTAGATGCCAGCTGAGCTTCTGTCGGAGTTTGGAATAACAGTGATTAATACCAGGGGTCAAGAAACGAGATGGGATGAGAGATGTTACCTTCTATGTAATAAACAGAATACTGTTGAAGTTTTTTAATAAGGAAATGGTATAAATTACGACAATGTTTACTTGGCAATTTTGCTTGGTTTATATACCATAGTTTTGATTTTAATTTAATGTAAATAATGGATAGAAATATGACCAGATCTTTTTTAAATTGAGATGATATCGAGAGCCACGCTTATTATATATTCGGTTCTTATCCATACTATTTTCGTTGTCGTGACATTTGATGTGTTTCAAAGTAATTGTAAATTCATCTTCATCTTCGTCAAATATGGATGAAGGCCTCTACATTACATGTATAATAGTATACATATCATCATACTTGTCACCAATTAACTTTTAGTAGATTTGATCTTGAATAATGAGACGCCAGATTCATAGTGAAATTAGAAATTCACAGTGAAATACCAAGATACAGATACAAAGCCACCAATGAGATGACTAACGTTGAACTAGATATTATCAAAATACCTGTCATATCCGAGATAACTGTTGGCTGCTGTAATTAAATGGATGATTCATTTCCTAAGCTTGCTATGTTTACCGTTTTGTTTCTTGATATCTCGTTGAAGAGAAGGTTAACGTTATAGAATACCTCATCTTGTAACAAAATAAAGATCAAGATTAAGTTATGCAGGAATGCAAAATATTCGAAAGCAACAACTAAATATATATATATATATATATATATATATATATATATATATATATATATATATATATATATATATATATATATATATATATGTATATATTGTATATACATATATATATATATATATATATATATATATATATATATATATATATATATATATATATTATAATGAAAGTAACTTATATCTATTTTATTGCAGACCCATTTATTTAACGTAAAGTATACTTTTATTAGTTTTGTCCAGTTTTATTTATTTTGTTTTTATTTTGTCATTTGACTCTTGAAGGCTGGACTTGGGTCTTTTCATCTCTCCCCAACGGTTGTTCTGCGTGAATAGATTCATCACCCATGCAAGAATGTTTCTATTTTCATGCTTGTTGGGGATGGTCTGGTCGTTTGTCGCCTGCTGCCGACTCCTCCCGCGAGATGTAGAATTTTTGGCGGTCGCCTTCAGCTGAGTGTGTCAGCGGTCTCGCTTTAGAGGATGTTTTAGCACCTTTTTTCTTCTGGAGGCAGATACTGCAGTTTTACGTCTGTGTCTTGGGCCCTCCCTCTCGTTTGTAGACACCTGATGGTGGTGCCAACTACTTTGACACCCTGTGAGCTGTGTGCTGTATCGGGGCTCACCTTAATAGACTCCGGTCGTTGGTGGCACCCCTTATACCAGATATTACTTCTTATATCTAATATAAGAACCTGTAGATATTCATCATTTACGTTTTATAATGGAATCTAGTATGAAGCACATGAAGGACATAAAATATAATCAATAATTAAGATATTTTTTGCACTAAGATAACCATACTTGAATGCAATCTTTATATTAAAAAAAAACACCCAGATAATGCATATTTCAGCAAAACAATAAACATTTGTTTTTATACAAGACTGCAATAAACATTACGAGTTCAGGAATTTGAATGGCAGATACATGATCGAATGTTCCCAGAAATATTTTGGCATTTCCTGTGTCGAAATTTACAAAAAATAAGAAAACCGGAGACTGACTTATCTTTTCATGTTGATAAATTTTGAGAGACCCGTGAGCAGCATTGGATCAGATTCGGAACCATTTCAAAATCTAATCAGTGGTTCTTTGGACCATGGCTAATACCCCCAATCAATGTTTATTCAGATCTACCAATATCGTATTGATGTTTATTGATGTTATTGTTCACAGCCACTGAAAGAAAACAGAAATAGGGCAAGGTAGGGAGAGTATGTGGACTTTCACGTGTTCGGTAAGAAGGATTATTGATTCGAAAGTCTTTTATTTGCGTTTGCTTGATGTCCTCTGATTGTAGTACAGTATCTAGTTCTTGACCTCAACATTCTAGGCATGAATCAATTTTGTAAGAAAATCAGCACAAGTAAGGGAGGTATAATGTAGAGCAGTATGCATGCATAAGACACAAACATCTGAATTGAATAAGTAAAGGAAATCAGACAGGCACGAGATTAATGGTAATGTCAGAAGTATTAAAGACACTTATTATAAAGTTTTATATGTCTACTAATCTGTTCATCTACGAAATTCTAGTAACGAACTGAGATGAAAGCATAAAACACTGATCCAAACGATTTCCATTCTTATTAATTAAAAATTCAAGGAAGCAGTTTCGTGATATTGTGGAATAAGTCAAAGAACTGAGCGAAACCTCGCGTTTTTCAGAGGGATTATCACGTAAACGATGAATAATATCTGACTGATTGTAGAAACTTGCGAAGCTTCCGTCAGGAGCTGAAATAGCTGCGAATAATATCAGAGGTCAGGGGACACAATGATATCATAGAACCTGCCTCCTGCTCTGAATTAAGAATATTTTACTGACGAATTTTTGGGGGGAGTCTGAATAATTGGGAGCACGATCTTACATTACTCGTTAGTGTTCTATTTTGGTCTCATGATATATATGTATATGTATGCATCATACACACACATACCGTATATATATGTGTGTGTGAATTTTTGTTACTTACACTGCCTTTTTTATATTCACAAGTGTTAAGCCACAAATACTAGTTTATATTAAATTAGAGATACGAGTATATATACCTTAGAAAGTCGACTCTGATTATTCGGGTATCTGATAGCCGAATGGTTTAAATGAACTGTCTACTATTGTATCTAAACCAAAAGCTTAGGTTCGAATCCTCTTCATGCTAGATGGCTTGAGAATTTGAGAATTATATATATATATATATATATATATATATATATATATATATATATATATATATATATATATATATATATATATATATATATATATATATATATATTATATATATATATATATATACATATATATATATATATATATATATATATATATATAATATATGCATATATATATGTGTGTGTGTGTGTGTGTGAATTATTAGTTTCCTTGGATGGAAGTTATTTTAAAGGAATGTATATATACAGTATATATATATATATATATATATATATATATATATATATATATATATGTGTGTGTGTGTGTGTGTGTGTGTGTGTGTGTGTGTGTGTGTAAGTATGTATGTATATGTGCGAGAGAGAGAAAGAGAGAGTGAGGGAGAGAGAAAGTCTTTATGCAGTGAATCAATCCCCAGTACCTCTGCATTTGGCTGCGAAGACATAATGCATATTGGTTTCTTTTCTTTCAGATCCACACCTGATTACCTCTGCCTTGTTTATGGCTCTCTCGGCTGTATGCTTCACCCATCACTGATGGCAGAAGAAGGTAATTCGTTTAATCTTTTAAAGCAAGTTCTGAGTTAAACAAAAAATTCTAATAACTTTCCATTTCGCCTTAATAATAATGGTTTTGTTCAACTGGCAGCCTCCATTGCTTATTGAGTCTGAGGCAGAGACTGCCTTATATTTTTCTCTATGTCATAAATCCTCTACATCTTTGATGGCGTTCAACTCCTGGTCCTTATTTTCATAAAATCTAAACTTGATAGTAATGAGCCGGGCTGTTGTTTTTGAAAAGAATACAGTATAATATCAAATGTTTCATTTATCAATGATTCAATCGTACACCTCTTTACACTGTGATCATTCACACCGAAAAACGTTCAAATGACGTCCTTACAATATTTTTATTATTTTCAACTTCGGCGTCACTTATCAATGCTGCTCTGACACAAGACTGACGTACGCTCACGCAAATGACAATACCGATGTACAAATGTCGCGTCACATCCGGGAAATGAAAAGAAATGAAATTGTTTTCGTCTAGCAAAGGTCAAAATGCAAAATAGTTTTATCAGAGTTTGCCTCCTGTTGATATATTGTGATGAGTAAAGTCTTCAGCATTTCCACTGATCTATACTTTATTAGCTGGTGTAAAAAATCTTTTTTAAATTCGAATAAATTGGCGAGGCAAGATAACGTCATCATCATCAACGACCTGATATATCATGATTGGATGCTAATTAAGGAAGAAAAAATAACGGGAAATGACTGGTTCCAGCGTTTCATAAAGTCACGTGAAAACGATAAAAGATATGAAGAATTCGTTTGGTTAACAAATTGGAGGCGACCCCTACATAGTCACTGTTGCATGACGGAAAATTACGGTCGTAGTCACAAATAAATCACCCGGCAGATAATCGAGCTGTATTCCCGCCTTACCTTATGTCTTCCTTTGTGTGTGCGAGGGAGTATAAAATAAAATTGACCCGGCACATAATAGAACAGTGACCCAACCATTAATTTTGTCAACTGGAATTTCCAAGAATTCTTAGATAAATGAAAATAAATTTCTCTCTCTCTCTCTCTCTCTCTCTCTCTCTCTCTCTCTCTCTCTCTCTCTCTCTGTGCGTGTGTGTGTGTGTGTCTGTCTCTTTGTCCATCTGTCGGTGTGTCTGTCTCTCGTGATTGTCGATGCTGGTAAACATACGCATTCAAGTCAGGTGGCCTTATCATATACGTGTTTGGTCAAGAAAGACTGCCAGAGGTTCGCAACCTAGACTCTACACAAACACGCAAACACACACACACACAGTGACTTTGACCAGGTTGTCACTGTCCATTGCTGGTTCTAAACCAAAGGCCTAGTTTCAATTCCTGGCTGACGCGGAAGCGCTTATCGGTTGTAATTTTCTTTGGGTATAAGTTATTCTCTATGTGTAGTGAGTTGGAAATTTCGAATATATTTTGGAATATATATATATATATATATATATATATATATATATATATATATATATATATATATATATATATATATATGTGTGTGTGTGTGTGTGTGTATGTATGTATGGCACATACACACACATACATATATATATATATATATATGGCAAACCCAATCCATTTCCTGTTGTTCTTATTTGGAATTCTGTTCTTCTCATTATAATTAGTTTACCTTTATTTGTTTTTGCTATATTTTCATATTTTCTCTGTTACCTCGTTTTATTCTTGCAATTTTTTTATTTCATTTCTACCAGTCAATGAATTTCCGTGCAAGAGATTCATTGGCAAAAGTAACTGTTCGTCAAGGCTGAGCCAATTACAGTGCCTATTCTCCAGTCAATGATGTCAGTTCTCTGCTCCTATGATGGAGATTTACACTTCTGTCCCTCCTGTGTAGTGTGAAGCCGTGAGAAGTAAAATTTACCATTTTACAGCTGGTTATTCCTGACTCATACTTCTGTTGGAAACCGTGCTACCTATGATTACTTGAACAGACGTCCACAAGTGCCCATTCTACAGGTAACACTTGTGATGTAAAGAAATGAGACGGGAAGGTTGATTTCCTCTGGGAGCTATCACGTCTGTACAGTATGGTGAGAGATTACAGTACATTATCTCACTAAATCATAAAAGCTTACTTCCCTTTATAATGGAGAATGTTCTAAACTTTTAGTCATGTGTACCACGGAGTGTCCATTAAATACAAGATATCAACAAAGAGAAAGCACGTAATAAGAACTTACTTAAAAAACAAAATCAAGTAACTTGTAATGCTTATAATCAAATAAAGCCAAAGGGCAATGAGTGACCGGAGGAGTTAAAAAGGCAACATACTATTTTACAGAGAGAGAGAGAGAGAGATATTATTCAGTAAATACTACCCCGGTAGTTCGACACGGATTACAAGAACATAACTCACATTAGTTTCCGAGCCACCAGAGACTGAAGTGCAGATTGCTGGCGAGCTTCTGATTACATCACACATTCTTCTACCTAATATTTGAGGCCAAAGTGAAGAAACTGGTCTTCTGACTTTATCAGATCATGGGCTAAACGTTTAATTCCTTTTATTTACAACGGAGAGGTAATATTATGCAGTCAGCCAGGAACAACCCTGGTTTTACATTCTCACAATAAAGATATTTTTCGTACGTTCAGTAATCCACTACTTCGATTGAAAGGGTAATTTTTCCGTTAAAGATTCATCAGTTCAAGTTAGGGCTGCCACCCTCATACAAATACTTTGTGCCCACACACACACACTTGCACACATGCGTTTGCACGCACACACGCACATACGTATACACATGTATGTTTGTTTATGAATATATATATACTGGAAATCACAGTACCTTTATTCTTTATCTCTCTCTCTCTCTCTCTCTCTCTCTCTCTCTCTCTCTCTCTCTCTCTCTCTCTCTGATAAACATATTCTTTTCTAAAGGAAATACTCGTAGAAACTTCAAAATAAAATTTCTACCAATCGGTATTAATCTGCTGTTTTATGGAATTACTGAAGGTCTAAATTAAGCGAACACGTTTGCATTCTGCTGGTCAGAACCCTGCATTTGATCAAGAATTGATTGTTGCATCGAATTAATATTGGGAACCTTGAAGCTTCCGTACCTCTTCCATCTATAAAGGTAGAATGATATTGGGGGAGGTGGGGGGAGGAGGCGGCGGGCGGTCAAAGTTAGGTGTTATTCATCATAATGAAGGCTGAGTCCCGATCTTTGATATAATGAAGTCTGGCGCCCAGATCTTTGATAAGATGAAATCTGGATTCCAGATCTTTGATAAGGTGATGAGAAAAGCTGTTGGTTATGGAACGGGTCGTTCCACAGTGTGTCCATTCTACCGAAAAGTTCCATCTATAGATTGCACTTTTCTCACGTTGTCAGTTACCATGGAACATTTCTTAGTGAATTTTATTCGCGTGATAAAGTTAATAAGGGAAATATTAGAGGAAATAGACGTGTTTTTATTTGTGAGGAGATATAAGAAATTTTGTACAGAACATGGCAATCCACACAAGGTAGGTGTAGGCACAGATACAAGACCGTAACTAGAGATAGTCTACAAATATATTTTCAGAATTATTTCTGATATATAATTAAGTCTGCATGTACTTGTATGCGTATTTTTTCCTAGTTGATTGTACACATTCATATATAAAACAAAGGCCAAATGTAATACATATTGGTAACAATAATTAAGGGGTCCCTTGCACTAAAAAAGGTGAATACCTCTGCCATAATATGACATATAATCAGAGATACCTCAGGATAACCATTACGTGGATCGGCTTCGGGAAAGTATGAATGAAAATTATAGGTCGAGGGTACAAGTGATAATATATCTTGCTAAAAAATCTCGTTATGATGAAATTACGTATTGTTGCCTGAAATACTGGTATGTGGTCAATAGCAAAAGCGACTGAATGTTAGGGAAAAAAGAAATAAAATTAGCCCGAATATTTTAGGATTTATACTTCTTTTCATTAATAAGTGTAATCAAGTTTTAGCACTGTCATGAAGGTTGTATGAAGAGAGAAAAATATAAACAAAAAAAATGTATTTTGACAGTGGTACGCGTAAGCTTTGGAAACATCAATCACTTCATGCTGATTCCTCCTTTCAAAAATTCAAAGCAGTGATTGTTGTTGAGAAAATAAATATAAAAGGGAAAAATGCTCCGCATAATTCAGTTTTACTTCAGTCTTTAATCATTAGAATTGATGAAAGGTTTACTCTCTAATTTTTGTAACATATATAATAAGCAGTTTGATTTTTTACGCTTTATAATGAGTAACCTGAAATCTACACAGAGCAAGTAAGAACGCTGAATAAGGACTTTAGATTTATCTTGATTTAAAATGCATGATTTGCGAAAGCCTTTGATGCCCACCGCGGGCTATTTAATTTAGTTACAGTCCTGAAGCCAGAAGATGCTAGGAGGTGTTTCTGAGTTGTCCCTTCGATTTAATTATTCTCGTATAAAAATTAGTCTCCTGTGTGTTTGTCTCTCCAGAATTTGAATGCCATGTCAAAAGACGTTACTTTGAATTGTACTTTATGGTGTATTAGTTCCTTCAAACATAAGCTGACAGAAGTAATTATCATTTGACAATTCATGACCAAAAATATTTATTTCATTTACGAAGAAAATTCATGGCCAAAAATATTCATTTCACTTGCGGAAATACACTGAATAAAGATAAATCCCGAAACAAAAAGCGTTTATGACCCCGTGATGTTGTTTATGAAGCAAACAATGAAATTCATTTGTTTACCTTTTCTCTTTCAGCTAAACCTGCTGAACCGAATGGGAAAGAACCCATGACAATAATGCATTCGGAAAATACTTTGCGGTGCATTCACCAGAAATGATTTTCGGACTATGGGAACATTTGCTTTGTCTTTTTTTTTCTATATTTTACCAAGCGGGGCAAAAATAGTTGAAAAGTGTATTCTTTTTTACTTGCTTCAAATTCAACTGTTATGTTCTTTGAGTGTACATAATCTTTTTTGTTATTTATACATATACATATATATATATATATATATATATATATATATATATATATATATATATATATATATATATATATATTGTATATGTATATATAATATACACATATACATACATACATATAATATATATATATACGTACATACATACATACACATATATACAGTATATGTATATATACACATATATTTACATTATATTTATTTATTACTTACTGACATATCTCCAACATATAGTGTGCGGTGATCTCCCTTCGGCAAAAGGTGGCGGAATATAAGCATCCCGTTCTCTGTAAAAAAAAGAAAAAAAAATGTCTTCAGTATTAAATATGAATAAAAGATGCATAAGTATAAAAATCCTCATTACAATTCCTTCATTTATATTACTCACTTTCTAGCATTGTTCCAACTTTTATCATTAATTTTAATCATCAAAAATATTAAAATGCCTATGTACATAAAAATTCATCTTATTTATGAGGATTGGCAAAATTATAAGATTGTTGAAGACCGGACGGCCTTAGAAGTTATCTTCAAACGAAAAGAGTATTATTTGAAATTGTGGAATGGTATCTTTCTCGGGAGTGGTAGGAATCTAAATATAATTTAAAAACATATTTAAATTAAATTCCCATGGGAATCTAAAAGGGATACAAGTCCAAAAAATATAGAAATTCTTTGTTAATAACACTCGCATGATTAAGCATTTCAGAATTTTTACTAGATAGTTAATTACCCTTGAACGGAAAAAAATGTGATAGCTAGAAAAATTACATCGCTGCAAAATGCCTGTAGGATAGAGAATTTAATTTTCATTATCCTTCAGCATCAAAACGTTATGCACCCTATCCAGTACACTCGACTCTTGAATTTCACAGTGCATGTTTATAGATTTGACAACGTACTGTCTGCTAGTTTCTAATTTTGAGTGGTGTCTCTCATGCTTAACGTCTTCATATAATCTAGCCTTCATATTCATGAACAGTCTTTATGCCTTGCTGTTACTTTCGATCGCAGTAATTCAAACATCCTTATTACTCTTATTTTCGCTTCCAAATCATGAAACCTCGAATTATTTTCATTGTCAGCTGATGTGACCTTGAGAACATATCTTAATTTAAAATCACTTTTCTTGCCTTAGAAGCTCAGTTGCTGTTGGCTTTGTGTCTGATGTTGGTGTACAATTAGTGCGTTTAATTATAGTAAACTTCAACATTGTGAACGCTTTCAGAATTAAAATAATTTCAAACTTGTTCAGGAAATGTCCTGTACGACACAATACTACTGCTGAATTTTCCCTGTTTATGCTTAAATATTTTCGAATCTTAAGCATTACTCAAAACTGTAAAGAAAATTTGCCGTTACTTCAAAGAAAATTCCCTCCACATGAACGAATCATAATTATGCGCTTTCTCTAACCAATGACCCTAGTCACAGGTCTTGTATTTTTTATTTATTTATTTTTATTTATTAGATTTTTTTTGGGGCTGCTGTACGATGACTTACCTGCTACACTGGCTCAGTCATGAACTATGAAAAAAGCAGACTCAGGCAGGTGTGTCACTTTTGGTGTGTTACAGTGTCTGTTTTATTCTCTGGAGTTCTCAAATAATTCCCCATTAACACAGTCAGGCATTTCTTAACTACTCAGAAGCCCAGAGCCTTTCTCCTACTCCCGAATCCAAGTAATCTGCAAAAACTCGAGCTACTTTCCACTCAGAGCTTCTTGTGTAGTTCTAAAAATATATTTAATGCTACAAGAAATCTGATAATTATGACAATGTGTCTCGCATCTCGAGAGAAAACTGTATTTTAGAGATTGTTCAGATATTGTTAGAACAATTCTGTCGTGGCAATGGCATCGTCGAAACTTTCACTTATTCAGGAAGATTATGTGTAACAGCGCGTTGCTTTTATCCACGAGTTGCTTAGATAATTGCCTGCTAAGTCATTAGCTACGAGGTACGTCATCTGCTTATTATAAAACTGTCTTATTGTCCTCTTGACTGCATCTGTTTCCATGCTGTTTGTCATCTCTCTTCGATGCTATCCAGTGATTATTTATTTCTGACCTACTAATTAGTTCACTGTATATTTTTTTGTTTTTCTGTTTCTTGCTTTACAGATAGGAATTTTCGATTTTTATCAGTATTCTCCTCCATCTTTAGAAATAATTTTTCTATTTTGTGACATCTTGCGAAGCACCTTAATGGCCTATTTGACCTTTTCCGGTTGAGAGCTTGACTCATAGTACTTATAATACTTGGTTACGTAAGTGCAGAAAAGCTCTTCAACGAACAGCTTTCAGACCAAAAATATACAATCCAATACACTATTTTTTATCAAATAGTATGGAATTTTATATGAGCAAAATGTTTGCAATTTTAGTCAGAGATATAAAGCAAAATATCAAGTGTCAAGAAACAGGTATTACATGAGAGTGTAATAAATGTTACCATTTACGCAGCAAGTACTAATGGCATTGAGCAGTTAGTTCCAGAAATGTTACAGCAAATTATTTTATATTCATAACGGTTTCCCCTATCGTTTGTAACTTCGCAAAAATCAATTGCAGAACGAGTTCCTTCCTTTGTCAGCACAAAAATGTCAACAAGGATAGATAGCTTTTGGTTTTCCAGAGCAAAATATCATTTGTTTGTTTGGATTCCATATGGTCCCGGGAATCAGACACGGACTTTTCAAATAACAGATAAAAATTCTCTCTTTGTGAAGAATAAATTTCTTGTTATTGTAATTGACAATTGACTTAATTTCAGACTTGCATCTAACTTTTTTCAGCCTCAGTGTCCCATTATTCCACTCAACAATAGCTGCAATATTTATTACACGTAGACTATATATAAATTTAGAATAGTCAGTAAGCAGGTAAATGTCTAGCATTTCCATACAACAGAAATTCCACCTCTGAATTTTTTACTTTCGCCACAAAGTTAAGATTACAGAAGCAATATCTTATTCATCTGTTTAAGAGACTGTTGGTGAAACAGGATTTTTCAGGCGCTTTGTCTTAAAACTTTTTTTTTAAAGTTCAAATTCATTTAACGCCTGGAATGCAAACATCCAAAATTAGTTAGTGGTAAATCTAGGCAATGTTCCAACAATTTTTTCAAGATGAGGGGATATATTTGCTCATACACTGAAGAACTTTCTTTTTTTAAATAAACAGAGGCTGGTTGACTTTGTAGCTATGTTAAAACAAAGGGATAGTTTGTGAGTAAAATGTATTCATTGCATGTCAGTGTCCATGCCTTCGCTTATTTTGGAGGATCGCGAATTAGCCCTATAAGGGAACCTTGGTAATAGTTTTCGCTTTGGCTCCTAGAGTACGATTTTCATGTCTGGTTAAAGGGCAGTGTTTTTGAATAGATGATTTCGTTGAGTTTTTTAACAATTCGAAAAGATTTCTCCAAACTTTCAAATTCGTGCTTTTCTTTCCACAAGTAAAAAAGAGCCACACCCTAATTCTTGCATGGAGTTAGTAATATTGTGTAACATTTCTTATATATACAAAGTTGAAAATATAAACGTCACAAAATGTGAATTTCTCTTTTAAGCGTGTGGAAAACCGTCCTATTTTCAGAACAAATTTTCAGAACAAAAGATACAAATTAAGTTTTTTCTATTATTCCATTATTTGTGTGACCACCTTTAACAATTCAGTTTAGTCAGTGAGGAGTTCCAACCAGTACTGATCAAATCTAAACTTCGTAAGCGAGAGTTTGCTACGTCCCTCGTAGTGTTTCTTTAACGTTATTTGTTAAGATGCGAGTCAGGAGAACATTTGTCATTAGATAAAAAAAAAAAGACATTTGACTTGTTATCGATGGACACCTTAATTTTAAAATAGTTACAATGCCGGCTCGAAACTCCGCGTTACCAAGGTAGGTTCTACTAGCAGTATTTCTTCCAAGATTTATTATTGATTTCAGCGTCTCGTCATCAGTTTATTATTTTCTCGCCCTAATTTAAACTACATTGTTTATTGTTTTTCTCATATTGTTTTTCTTTGTCTTGGCTACTTACTAAATAATCAGATTTATCGTTTAAGGCTTTTTTCAGCAAAATATACTTATATTGGGAAATTACAAAAATTATAGCTACTTTTGATCACATCTAACTATTTCTACCTTTTCATAAAGGTAGTACAGGTAGTGGTTGTTGTTTTAGTAATAGTGCTTGTGGTCCATTCAGATGACGACGTCATCACCACAAGCCGGTAAGGAAGCTGATGACGCTTCACGCCTATTTTGTGGATATTTATTTAAAAATCGAAATTAGAAGGCCTGATCAAATCGTTTCTTCTTTTACACTTTCATATGATGAGTTTGAAACTACACTTTCGTGAAGGTAATGTGCTCATCTCTTAAAGAAGCAAGTTAGAAGAAAGCTAACACCTCCAATAATTTGAAATTTTTTTTTTTTTTTAAATCTCAAAACCAAGCGATTCCCCACAAGGAAGATTTAGTCTATTCACAGCTTCAACGAAAAGTTTAAAATTCTGGAATCGCTTCCATAAATGGCTGTGCCTTTGATCTCATCACCAATTCTGTGGCTGTCATTTAGAATCCCCTTTCACAAAACCTCACTGAAACCCCCAAACAACTTTTGAGACATCTCGTGAACAGAAAATCAGACAGAATGACTGACTGAAAGACAGACAAGTTCCCAGCCAAGTGTAATCACTTCACTTCCTCCCAACTCTGGTGGTGAAGTTCATTAATTTTAACCACACGTATTGTACCCAACGTTTCATATATGAGTGTTTTTGGTGGTGCTCCTTCTTTTGCTACAGGAGAGAAAAAGTTAGGTAGTTACCATCTATATATATGTATATGTGTGTGTATGTATATAGATAGATATATATATAGTATGTGTGTATGTATGTATATATATATATATATATATATATATATATATATATATATATATATATATATATATATATATATATATATATATATATATATATATATATATGTATATATATATTATAATATATATTAATTATAATTTATTATTAAATTTTTGTCGACCTTTCCAAAGTATGTTTTTGCAAGTTTAGTCCAGCTACTTTTGCTATTCTCCCTGAAAGCTGAATATGGGTCTTTTGCCTCCCCTTATTACAGAGAATCGGGATTATAACGGTAAAATTTTTTTATTAAATTTTTTCTCTAAAACCAAAAACAATAAGCAAAAACTTCCATTTGAGCTTATGAAGGCTTCCATCAGCAACGCATAAAATTAGGTTTTCTAGATACCTTTAACTTTTATGAATGAAATACGGGAATGTTTGTAAACATGGACACCAATACAAGACGACCAATGAGGATTTGAGTTACCATTGTTAACAGCCAATCAAAGGTAGTGTATATTTGCCATCTAAACTAGCAGCACACCGAGAGTTCCTCTTATCTATGCGTTGCTGTTTGGAAAAAATGCAACCTGTGAATGTTTAGCCTTTTTTAATATTTTCTCTTTTATAGCTACTTTTTGGAGGCAGAGATTTATCTCAATAATTGTACTTTTCAGGTATATTGACGGTAATGTAACCCGTCGCTTTTTTTAACGGTTTCAGTATTTCTCGGTTTTACTGGATTTTTAGATGGGAGTTTGGGGTTTACGTCAGTCATTTGGACCTTAGAGGATTATTGACAGTAATTTGCAATATAGTGACTAAACTTAACGCGTCTGAATGCCATATAATTTTCCGCATTCTGCAGTAAAACGCATTATTAGGTTTTATGTCTTAATTGTCAATAGTACTAAAAAACGCCAACTTTATATAAATGAAAAATCAGAAAAATTAAATACAAGAATTCTGTTCTCTATTGCAATTTCTTTATAACAGAAATAGTTTTGCCATTAGAATTAGTTTATTGAGTTTTTAGTCTCCCACTCAGCCTTTTTTTTTTTTTTTTTTTGATAATTTCACCTCATTGTAAAAGTATCACAACAAATATATATTTCCAGTTTAGAGGTAGTTTTGCCATTAGAATTAATTTATCGAGTTTTTAGTCTCTCACTTAGCCTTTTTTTTTTTTATAATTTCACCTCCTTGTAAAAGTATCACTACAAAGATATATTTCCAGTTTAGAAACACCCAGTAAAGAATACCATTAAGAGTAACATCATAAGAAAATGTGAATTTAGAAAACAGTTTGGTGGATTTCGTTAAAAACATGCTATACCATGAGATATAGCAACACTTTCACGCAAAATTGCACCCTACCCCTGTACATAGAATTCTGTGTGTAATTTCATTAGTAAAATGAAAACTTAAATAAATGTATCCCACCCCAAAGTAAAAAAATCAGCTTCGGATGAATATTCCGTGACCTTCCATCCACAATAAATACAATCATCAGAACAATGGAAAAAAATCATATTAATATTAAATCCTGTTGAAGCAGCAGTTATCTTTAATGAAATATATCTACTTGAGGGTCTCCTTCCAAGAAATTAACAGCAATAACATTTGTTACCTTTGCGCTTTGGTCTGTATTACTAATCTGGAAATACGTATGCAGTGAGAATTTTTGTAATGAATTAGAATTAATGTGAATTCTTTGGCGAGTAGGAAACGAACACCCAATCAGATTCTTTTTCATGGCGAAACCTTTTTTTATTCGAGGAAATTGTAATGCATAACAGAATTCTTGCATCTATCAAAATTTTCTGTGAAAAATATCACGAACATAGGGCTCTCCAGACCCATTAATTTTCTTAATTACGCTACTAACTAGCAAAAGCGAAAACTGTACCAAACAGCTACGCATAAAGTGAGAAGAACCCACGATATACTCCTATTTTAAGCGCGAAATATATGCTGCGTTTCGATTGGTCGATGAGAATTATTCCAACTCTAATTCTGATTGGTTGCCTCATAGGTGTTACCATGGAAACCAGTGTTTACAAACAACGCTGGAATAATGTCAAGACAAAAGCTATTTTATTATCAAATTACAATACTGAATAAATTGTTCTTATAAGCTTTATTGAAACATTTACACACATTTATTGAATATTTTATATTACAAGATTAAGAGAATTTTTTTTACTATCATCTTAAAAAATTTCTTAAATAGGATATTTTTAGTGTTTGGTAATATTGTAAAAAGTCGTCTACTCTATCGAAACAATGGTTTTTTTCATTTAAACTTGGTATTCGTACGAAGTTATTAATGTTGCAAGCCATGCCAGCTACATTCATTTCATCTTACGATGATGGTAAACAAGTCATGTCTTTGTCTGCCTCATATTATTTACAGTCGTTGTGCTCTGTTAATTCAACTAGTGGCATTTTACTATCCTTACGAAATAGTTGCTAAATGTCACTATCTCCTAATATTCTTCTGCTATGTCTTACCTAATTTATCCACTCATATGTTGAATTAAGAAAAAAATCGAAATTGCTATCAGCTATAATGATATAATAGAAATGCATTAATTCAAGAGTTTTTACAAGAGAGACAACATTGTTTCCATACCTTGAAGTAACGTGCATGTGAAACAGACGTCTTTTAGCAGTATTGCCAACACACTAATCAATACCCTATAGAGGAAATATTACGCTGATGGTATTCGGCATTTAATAGAAAAAAATACATAAATTGATACGAAGTCTGTAAAAGGTTTAAAGGATTTTATTCTTTGTATTTTTATTTTCAATGAGATAGTTTTTCGTTTCAGTACTCGGTGTAAACATTTGGTTACCAAGGTAACATCTTACAGACAACCATTTAGAATTTGAGTTATTGTCGTTGTCGACAGCCAATGGAAACGCATTATATATTTCTCGCCTAAGCTAACATTACTTTGAGAAGTACTCTTACTTCTGCGCTACTCTTTAGCAAAAAATGGAACTTTCCTCTTTTGCTAATTTTTTTAGGGTGATGGTTTCATGTCAGTCATTTAAATTTAAGAGTCTTGTTGACAGAATGAATCTGAAAAAATCAAAGCGTCTGGATACCATAAAACTTTTCCATCTTCTGCTATGCAACACATTATCTGGCTTAATATTTTAATTAATCTTTAATAAACATTAAAGAACACCATATCAAAACTTTTTATTATATAAAAGTTATGAAAAATTAATATATGAAAAAGAATCCATTTGTTCGTCAGATAAGGTTCAAGGTTTAGCGGCTTTTTTTAAGAATTTTAACTCTCTATACAGCTTTCTGTATAAAAATGTATTTCTCATTTAGAAATACAGAATAAAACACTAGGTAAGGAATACGATTCTTTTACATCATAAGAAACTGAGAATTTCCAGAAGTTTAGTGGAATTTTTTTTTTTTTTGCATCCCTTAGCGTATGTGTGAGGACCCTCTATATATTGCAAGCATTTTGCAATGCAAACGAGATTTAGTACCCACTGAATAAGCCTGCAATAAACGCATTTCACTTTTCTTTTTCAGCCTCATTTGGGAAGTTTATATGAGCTTAGGTAATTTAATTCGGCAAGAGAAATAAAAACCTTTGAGGTGTATGGTTGTCCAGTCTTCTGCAGTAAAATTCAGTATTTTGTTTATGTTTAGCTTTATATAAATGCTAATGAATACTACCTCAACAGTTTTATATAATAAAATAGACCGACAAATTGTTTGCAAGATATGCAAGAATCCTGACATTTGTTACAATTTCTTCGTATCAGAAATATTTTTGCCGTTAAAGGAGTCTGACGGAGTTTTTAGCCTGTCACTTAGCCTGTTTCAAAGAAAGTTCAGTTCATTATAAAATTTTTACTATAGATATATATATTTCTAGTTAGCAATATAGAGCAAAACACTAAATAAGAAGCAATATCACCCATGATCATAAGAAAATGTCTATCTGCAAAAAAGATAATTTAAAAATTTTTTGTATTACGCTCCAGGCTGATATTTTGAACGAATATTTCTGCATATTAGTGTGATAAGGCGTTATACCATACACCACTGATAATGAATTTCCTTCCATTTATGCAATAATTACTAATCCTGAAATTACAGTTAAATTCGCTTAAAATTAACAAGCCATGTTAGGTAATTATGGAAATCATACATGTCCAGGACAAGCTATTGGAGATGTTAAAACAAGATGAATGAATGGCAATGCTTCTTTAATTCTGATCGATTTTTGAGCAGAAATGTGGTTTATACAACTCATGTTAACCAGTCAGTTTCTGTACTATGACCATTTTTTTTTGACTATTACTAGTTTTAAAATCGAAAAAAAATAAATTACTTGCTTACCGTATACTGGAAAAATGCAAAGTACAATTTATCAGATATTAAAGAGTTTATAATGCCTCAAGGTCATATCAACTGTGATTTATTCTTTTCCAGAGTGTAACTAATTATTATCTAAA
>NC_089784.1:21268003-21280503 GCF_040412425.1 Macrobrachium rosenbergii | reverse complement strand
GTAATAGTGTCACCATTCCGTCGAAAAGGCAGGTAACATTCTTTGCTTCACAATACATGTATGAATAGAAGTAAATTAAACATAAGTGAAAAGACAATTTTATTCACTTTAAGCAAAAAAAAAGCCTATTTATAAACGTCTAATGGGATACTTTTGGCTAACATTTTCAGGAGCAAACTATAAACGTGTTTTATTTTTGCTAAATAATCTTGTCAATTTACCCTTTTACTTTCATTATTTGGATTTTTGTATACGCTGGGATGACTTAAAATGCTTGATTCATAAAATCATGCCAAATCAACGAAACAATCGGGAAACATATATATATATATATATATATATATATATATATATATATATATATATATATATATATATATATATATATATATATATATATATATATATATATACCCACACACATATACATATGTATATATATATATATATATATATATATATATATATATATATATATATATATATATATATATATATATATATATATATATATATATATATATATATATATATATATTATAATGATATGTCTTATGATGCGTGTGTATTCTATAAAAGTAATATGTTTTCTGTATTTTTTTATGCTTTTTCTTTTATATTTCTAATGCGTTGTAAAATATAATGCGGTGATTTTGTAGTATGTGTGTTTTCGTGCAATGCTTATATATTTTTTCCTTTGTGTTTGTCATATATGGGCTGTAATAACTGTAGCAGTGTTTATGGGAGATGCTAAGAGTCAAGTCTTACAAAGGGTTGGTTGGGTGTGTGATAAGATAAGATGCGTCTTCCTGTAGACGTTGTGTACACAGCTGGGTGACCACAGGATGTGCTGTATGTGAGAGAGATCCTAGAAGCCATTTATGTTATCAGTTAAAAGGGAGATGGGTTGATAAGTTTGATAGCCATGGCCAGTTCAGAGGCCTGTGTATTTGCACAAGTGTTTAAACAGGAAGTTGTCAATCATTCGGATAAGAGGCAGCCTTAGTAACTCTCTGAGCCAGGGAATAATTTCCATATCTTTTTTCCCTCTTCAGAAGAAGAATCTGTTTTTTCCTTCCTTTCCCAGGGAAGAAAATCAGTTTATCCCTGTTCCTTCTAGGGTAACCACTTTCTACAAATGCCTAACTGGCAACCCAGGTTTAACCTCATAGGAGATATTGGTAAAACATAGTTAGTTCAGACAGAGACCTGGTAGAAATAGGGTGGTTTCTCTCTCTCTCTCTCTCTCTCTCTCTCTCTCTCTCTCTCTCTCTCTCTCTCTCTCTCTCTCTCTCATCCCCTCTTCATGTAGAAGAGTGTAAAATTGTGGTCACTCTCCCAAACATATAAGTTTTGTAAACTGTTAACAATATTTAATGCTCCCTTGGTAGAATCTGATATAAGAGAGAGTATATTGTAACAGGCCTGAGGTAAAAGTGTTTTTACTGAGGAAAAGGGAGTTGTGTAATGGTGTGCAGAGACTTGTATAAGGTAAAGTGGTATTTACTTAATTTTTACCATGGTAAAAAGGTGAATATGATCTTTTTGAAAGGTGGTTGTAATCTTTTTAAAAGGTAGATATAATCTTTAAACAGATTTTGCCTTAGTGAAATTATTGTTGATAAACTTTTTGTGCATTTTTACATGTTCTTGTCTTTATATTTCTTTTATGTGTTCTTGTGTTTATAATTACACAGTGTTACCCAAAATTTTGTGTTGGTGATTTAACATTGATTTAGTTAGCACTTTACATGTGTTGATACTTTAACATTGAATACTTGTGTAGATTTCATTTCTTAAGATTTCTTTTTCAAATTTTGAGTAAATCGTAATAATTTGAATTTTGCTTAGTTAGCGTAATTTATTGATAAATATAAAGTTTTGTGAATTAATCTCGTTTACAAATTAATTAAATCTTATGTCATTTTCAAGTAATAGTCAATTTTTTGAGATTGTGAACTCTAATTATAACTTTTGAACTTAGAAATAAATTTTTGCATTTAAAGTTTTAAAAGCACAATGTTTCATTTTTGACCACCAGTGAATATGGTTATTTGTGTATGCACAAGGTAAGTAATAAACATGTTCTGTTCTTCATGTTTTTAAAGTGAATTACGACCAGGGAAACAATCATAGTTGTTTGATGGAGTGATGCCCTTTCTCCTCCAGTATATTTATTGCTTAATAGTTATTACCTCACTCATAACGTGATAAAATTAGATTGATTTTTTCAAGTGATAAGCAAGTTTTAAGAGATCACTGTTACCTTTAGAGTGCTCAGTTGTAATATTATTGTTATGAGGTTTCAGGTATCTGGTTGGAGTGAGGTAAATTTTGGGATTTAATAGTTGTGTAATAACCAGGTACTTGATCACTTCGTGACAATATATATAAAGATATATATATGTGTGTATTTATATATTATATATGTATATATATATCTACATCTACATATATACATGTATACAGTATATATAAATGTATATATATACATATATATATATATATATATATATATATATATAGAGAGAGAGAGAGAGAGAGAGAGAGAGAGAGAGAGAGAGAGAGAGAGAGGCATCAATATACTGCAATACTATATATGTTATAGAATACTAGCTCACTCATTTATACATAAATTATATATATATGTGTGTATACTGTATATGTATGTAAATATACATATACATATATATGCATATAAATATATATATATATATATATATATATATATATATATATATATATATATATATATAGAGAGAGAGAGAGAGAGAGAGAGAGAGAGAGAGAGAGAGAGAGAGAGAGAAGCATGGATGTACTACAATGTTAAATATGTTATGGAATACTAGCTCACTCATTAATACAATGCATTCCGTGTCCGTTACTTTACGTAAATTACACTTCATGCGGTCAGGAACCTCAATATGAGTTCAGGAGGCTTTTAATGTACTTTCTATCAGGAATTAAAATCTTAGTGGCGCATCCTCTTTGTAGATATACAAAAGTTTCTCCCCTAATAAAAAAAATGTATTCCTATGTAGTATGCAAAAATCACACATCCATGCATAATTTTGTGATAGTGCATGCTATGTGGAATTTAGGTTAAAAGTTATGACATATATTGTATCTTAAAGAGCACAACTCAAGATTTACCAATTAGGACCTATACAACGTCTGAGGAGAAGGATGTAAAAGAAATGTAGAAAGTAATTCTAGCTATGCTAAAGCGGTAGTTCTCATCATGATTAAAACAGATTTTTATGAGAACGCTGACTAGTCTAGATAAAAAAAACAATTATATTGTTTTCTCCAGGATTAAAAAATTTTCCATTCGTAATAAAACAGCTATTTAAAAAATGTGACAAGATTTCTCTTGTAAATTCAGTCTTCGATAACCTGCTTTTATTTCAAATCTCCCCACAAAGAAAATGAATTCTTCATTAGTTATGAATATTAATACTCTTTTCCTCATAATCCCATTGTATTGTACAAATAAGATGGTATCCTCATTCACTGAATAAATTCAGTAAAATTACTCGATTATATCACATTCTTTCTTACATCTCATTTCTCCTAATGGATATCCGTTGCATAATGAATAATATCTCAGTGCTTATATTCCTTTGCAATGTCATGATTCGAGGTTTCAATTCATATTTGATTGCGTCCATTAAGTGGACAAGCGTACACTTCAGTTCAATACTAATGACTATACATAATTTACAAATACATTAGTTTTCAATCAATCTCATTATTCTGTAGCTAATGCGGTTTGTAAAATAACAGTCGCACATAGATACGCAGACATGCACACACATACATATATGTGTGTGTATATATGTATGTATGTATGTACACACATACATGCATACATACACCCATAAATCATTCTCCCACTGGTTAAGCCCTATGAGAGGCGACCAAGTATCAGACACACAGAATTAACTAGTTAAGTTTGTTTTGGGAATCAAGCCCAGGAACTTTCCAGTAGAGAGGCAGACGCCATAATTCTTGGACTACAAACACAGATTTACTTACATTCACACACACACGCACACACACACACACACACACACACATATATATATATATATATATATATCATATAAATATATAAGTCGGAAGGTGAGTGAAAACCGGGACTTTGAACAAGTACTTTCGTAGTTTACTCACCTTCCGACGTGGATTTAGTGATATTCCCAAGCATGCATTCCTTTCGTGTTGCATATATATATATATATATATATATATATATATATATATATATATATATATATATATATATATATATATATATATATATATATATATATATATATATACTGTATATATATACATATATATATATATATATGTATATATATACATATATATATGTATATATATATATATATATATATATATATATATATATATATATATATATATATATATATATATATATATATATAAATATATATATATATATATATATATATCTTTCATTTATTTTCATTAAAACGTTGTTGCTAAATATTTAAGGAGTCAGATCGGAGTTTCCTGTAAGTAGTTTTATCACCAGACATTAATTTTCTTTTAATTTGGATATAATTGTTAATTTGTTGTCACAACTTTACAACTTGTGTCTGCATTCGTCACCAGTTACACATGAACAATAATATCCATATGTCTCAAGTATTATGCGTGACTTTAAAACTGACAATACCATTAAAAATAATTTTATCAATAGTACATCTTATATTTAGAAAACCCTTTATATATGATATACCTTGCAATTAGTCTGTTGGCGTAAAGCAGAAAAAAAGTCTGCAAGACAAAAAAAATAATTCTATATTTTAATATGGAGAGCACAAACTGACCAGAACAGTAATTCCGAGATAACGCTGGAAAAAAAAGATTATCAGAATGTTGATATTGATCAGTAAGTCATAATTTTTACGGTGAGATTTTCTAGTCATACTGGGTTTATGTTAACATAATGACTATACAGCATATATAGGTAAACATAGCCTTCAGTTCAAGTTGTTTCTTTTAAAATAAAATGGCAGCTACTTTAACGGTCAATTCATTTCCATTTTTATTACTGTCTGCCTTTTCTTTTTAACCTGGTCTTTGTTTAATAGTTGTATAATCTGAGGAAGGAGGTAATTCCCTTCGAAAAGTTAATAGCTTTTGGACTATATTTTGCTTGTTATAATAAATATGTATTGTTCGGACATGGAAAATATGCTTGCGTGTACTTATGCCTTTATATCCGAGCGAGTCCATAAACTCTTTGAAAACAGCTGCACGTAGTCCGCTGTAAAAGGATCCTCATATACATACAGCTTTTGCTATGAATTTGATGCTGCTGTGTTTTACCGTTTATAAGGTTAAATTTAAACTTCAAGGTTAAATTATTTTCTAAATGGTTTACAGACATATATATATATATATATATATATATATATATATATATATATATATATATATATATATATATATATATATATATATATATATATATATATATATATATATATATATATATTATATATAAAGGTTTTACGTTTACGAAACAAGTAAGTTAAATTAGGAAAGCTTTTATGTAGACTTTTATATATATATATATATATATATATATATATATATATATATATATATATATATATATATATATATATATATATATATATATATATATATATATATATATCTATATATATATAAAAGTTTATATACATATATATATATATATATATATATATATATATATATATATATATATATATATATATATATATATACAGGTATATGACGAATTCCGATTCGGTTATGAACTGGCATCTGCAACGGTTGCGGGGTAATATATTAGCTTATGTAAGCAATTATGGAATTCACATTCAACAATTTCCCTTAAATTTTGATTACGCATACATTAGTGATTTTTTAATACTCTTATTTTATATAGTATACATGCAAAAAAAATCAGTGTACATAAGTGGTTCTTCATGAGTATTGCAAGTGTTATCCTCATCCTAATACGACATGTAACAAAGGTAGTTAAATGAAGTATGGAATAATAAGTAAAAATCCACAGTTACATATATGAGCATAGCAGTATTTTTCAAAACACAAAAATGATTATAAATATGAGCTTTCGACCGTTTCCACGACAGTCATTCGCAGCTCACAAGGACTGTCGTGCAAACGTTAAAAAGCTCCCAGCTTTGTATTTTAAAATATGCAGCTTTGCTAATATACATAATTGGCTTTTTTTACTTATTTTTTACGGTTACAGTATAGTGATGCCCCATAGATGAGGTGTGGAATGCCTTTATATGAATCAGCCTTATAACAACTGATACGAGACACCGTATGTAAATGTTGTGCGTCGTCATATGCTTTGCTAAAAATATTACAGTGCGGGGATGCAGGAGATCTGGCATCAATAGGAGTCAAGGCCAAGGTGAAGAAGGAAGTGAACGACGCAGATTATGTAAAAAGGATTGATCCGAGTTAGATGATGGTGATATGGCATTGGTGTTGGTATAAAAAAAAAAAGATACTTTGAAGTTTGAAGACTTGGAGACAAAAGTTTATGGGTCAGAGGTTACTTTGATGTTAATCTTTTATAACCACCACTTTCGTTACAGCTTATTTTGACTAAGAATTTACGAAGGATGAAGACATGTAAGAGTACACACACACACATATATACACATATACACATATATATACAGTATTATATAATATATATACACACATACATACATACATACAAATGTATATATACAAGGATATATGTTTATATATATATATATGTATGTATATATATACATACACATGTATATATACATATATATACGTATGCATATTACATACGTTAGACTGTACTGCAACTGAGCGAAACTTAATCTACTCTTCCAATTGCTTTCTGTGATAGAAATCCTCTTTTAATCCTACTTCATTCCATCGGAATACGCAAAACAAAAACTGTGGTAGTTGCCAAAGACCAGTTAACGTTTCACAGTTTTACTTATTCCACTTTTGCTTCAGTGCATTCATTCCTTTCTCTAGAGACTGTCCTGGAAATATTTTTCTATTCAATTTTATCAATTTTTTAGGTTTATTTGGTGGAGAAATATGTCTGAGCAGTTGAAAGGTAACCATGCGTGGCCCTGCCAAATTGCATATTGTATTTCCTTGCTCATTAAGTGGCACATTTTTAGGTTTAGGTCTCGGAGAAATTTGTCTAAGTTGTTGAAAGATAATCAGGTGCCCTGTAAAACTGCAAATTGTATTTCTTTGCTCATGTAAGTGACAGATATTAATTGTCAACTATTTTTCAATCTAGCTTACTCCTTCTCCCATAGAAAATCGACTACACAAAAGCTGAGGGAACTTACCAATATTCTTGGCATCGCATGGGAAAGTAATATCGTCCTTGACTTCAACGGAGAAGTACTGAGCAGAGGCTGTAAACATCGGTGGGTCGTCGTCGTGATGGGCATCGACATGATCTTCGTAAGTATTACGCTGGTCATACTCGTATTCGTACGTCTCTTCGTTGGCGTTGACGAAAGCTGAAAACAACAAAATTTACATCTGTTAGCTTTGGGAAAGTAATGTTTCTCTTCGGTGAAAGATAAACTAGAATTAATCCTATCCCACGTACTCGTTTTTTTTTTCTTTAATTAAAGGTTTGCGACTTAATCCAAATTCGTTGGGTTAGTCATTAGCAGACGTGAACTTCAAAAAGCCAGGTATGATCTTCGTTAGTATTCGCCGTAATTCATTAGATTATTTTGTGATGAGGAAAAGAGCTTATGGCGAATAACTTTCTAGCTCTCATCACGCTGAGGATTTTTGTAACCCCCCAAAAAATAAACATAAGAACGTATTCTTTTTTCTATCACTTCAAAAATATTTTGAAATGAGCCGCGTGCCATAGATTTTAAATAACAGAATACTGTCGATTTAAATATTTATATACTTGTTCTCGTATTTTGTTATACAAATATTTGTAACCCTAACTGTGAAAATCATCAAAATTTGAATTTGAATAGATTTCTCGGACAAATGAAAACAATCTCTTCATACAGTAATAGATGGAAAAACATTTATTAATTCTAGACTTGAAACCCCTTCGCGAAAAGCAATAAAAGAACGCCAGAATATCAGGGACACAGTGGCACAGGATAACAAATGAAATTTAGAAAAAGTTTTCCATTTACTCATATTTTCTCCCCAATTTTTGTACGTATTCCATTTCCATTTGAGTTACCATCGTGTATCGGAAAAAATGAATAAATGGATAAATAAATAAACAGAAGTACATGCAAAATTTCGGTAACGGATTTCTAGAATAAACAATTTTAAGAATTCAAAAAATGTTGACCTTATATATTGTAAAGCAGCCTACCTCATATAATAATATTGGTCATTAATGGAATAAATAGGTTAAGTAACGCTTTAAACTCCGTTTCGGATCTCGCGGTGCATTTTCTGCTATTCCAGCTTAAGAGTATAAGTGCAAAGCTCACCAACGATGGATCTGACCACTGCTAAAAGACTGTCGCAAGAATCTTGACCGTGCATGGGACAGGATGTGCCCCTGGAGGCCTCATCCCATTAACACTTTCTGAAACCCAAAGGTTTGGAGGATCTGGCGACAATTCATTTAAGGGTGAAATGCATATTGTTAAAAAGTGAATGTGAAAAAAAGCACAAACGCATATAGTTTGCATGTAGTATTAAGGATTGTCGCTGCTAGCCCTATGGTCAAGAACACATATGCCCCAGGAGGCTGGCATTTCTTGTTGGTCACCTATTCAAGCACTGGCCAGTATATACACAGCATATATATATATATATATATATATATATATATATATATATATATATATATATATATATATATATATATATATATATAGAGAGAGAGAGAGAGAGAGAGAGAGAGAGAGAGAGAGAGAGAGAGAGAGAGAGAGAGAGAGAGAGAGAGAGAGAAGGATGTACTGATGAGGTGAAAGGAACCACTGAACAAGCTATTTGCCTCGAGTTCAATCCTATCAAATAGGGTGACACAACAAGAAACACCAAACATATGTTAGCAATACTCAAAGTCGAAAACGCTTGGATTTTACCCACCTTAACAATACATTTTTCGTAATGATAACATGTAACAACTGGAAACATGGTGATATCTCTAAAACCAATTAAAAAAAAAAAAAGACACCCTTTTGTGAAATTAGATCAATTATTAAAAAGAAATTGTTGTTGTATTTTTTCAGTTTTGATTATATAGGTGCATTTTTCTATTAATTGATATTGCATATATTTCACTGCAATTTAAATGTAACTGATAAGAGGATATTAATTCGACTTTTTTCTCTGAAATCTTTTTTAAAAAGAGTAAGGCGGATTGTGCTACTGTTTTATTGTTAGCATTATATCATCATCGGTTTTTGGTTTTTTGTTATGTTGAACGAAATTTGAAGAGGTTTTATATATATATATATATATATATATATATATATATATATATATATATATATATATATATATATATATATATATATATCCATATATATTACTGTCTGACTTTTTACTTGTTTGTCTTTTACATGGCAGATGCAAGGTATTTCAAAATTAATTTAAGAATTCAGATTAAATATTGTGGTAGGCTCCCCCATGGCAATGGTAGAAATGAGGTTTTACAAGGATCAGGATACAGATATGTATCCAGACTATAATCCAATGCCCCTTTTTTTAGTTATATATTTATTTGTGAGCTTTTGACTTTCATGCCAAGCGCTGAAGGGGAACTTTCGGCCCTTCAGCGCTTAAGACAGTGGCAAGAGAGAGTTGGAGTGGTTGGACAGCAATATTGACGAAAGGAAGTGGGAAAGGAAGTAATTAAAAGGCCGAAAAGTGGGTACAGCTAGGGGACGAAGGGACGATGCAAACACAATTTAGCAATGCCTACAGTTCACCGCGTGAGGTGCACTGACGGCCCTAATCCACTATGGGGATTGTAGTATTTTAGTATTATACGGATCTTGAACGTTGAAAATGTCTTTTTTACAGTTTTTTAATTTAACTACAGAATTTTACTATAATATTGCGAAGGAAAACCCCAGGCACACGTGTCTCATGATTATTACTCAACCTGAATAAATCATTGAAATCTGGACACTTAAAGTTACCTTGTCGATAAGAATGCGTGTTTATAGGCACAATATCAGAGGAGGTAAAAACATAATGAATTTTGCATAAGCTTCCACTCTCTGGCCTCTTAGGAAACTTAATGTATAGTTGTTACCCGTTACAATATTATTGGTTTGAAAATTGTTTTTGAATCGGATAATTCGATAAACATAAGCGGGTACATAATTCTGTTATCTCTACAGTTACTGGTTATATTTAACTTTATAAATATTACCAACAATGTTTACCTGAAAAATATTTTTATTTATTTATACATATACATATATACAGTGTATATATATATATATATATATATATATATATATATATATATATATATATATATATATATATATATATATATACATACAGTCACCGACCAAAAACTGAACACCCCCTTAAATGAACAAAAATCAGAACAATGTTACAAAAACGGAAAATAACAGGCAAAGTTTTTGTTTTATTACCTTTTATTCAATTTTTGACATTTCGCCATTATTTTTAAGTAGTGCCGTGCACAAAAGTCCGTTCCCTTAGCCATCCAGAAAGTGAACACGAACCCGGTGACTATGAAACATATCGTAGCAACTATAAACACTGATGCTGAAATGTTTTGTAGCGATCTTGTGGTCAGGCATGTCTGTTGATAAGATACGATAATCTACAGGAAATACCAATTCATGAATACTGGCTTCCTCAGCACTTTTACTCTCAGATTTGTTTCGCATATTTCCTTAACTGCACATTTTACACTCAAACCCAATATCATCAACAACAAAAACTTTCCGATCACTTTCTTAATAATATTAGAATGTAGGGACTTGACTCATGCTCAAGAAAAATACCTACTTCCCACTCCTCTTCCTGTTCCCATATGCCCTTACGGTGCGACGTCTGTTGGGTCTTCCGTTAATTACTTGGTCAACTGCTTCGGTGCTTCATAGTCACCGGATTCGTGTTCACTGTCTGGGTGGCTAAGGGAACGGACTTTTGTGCACGATAGTATTTAAAAATAATGGGAAATATCAAAATATTGAATAAAAGGTAATAAAACAAAAACATTGCCTATTATTTTCCGTTTTTACAACATCGTTCTGATTTTTATTCGTTTAAAGGGGGTGTTCGGATATTATTTTGCTATGACTTTTTTTGTGTGTGTACATATATATATATATATATATATATATATATATATATATATATATATATATATATATATATATATATATATATATATATATATAAACTATATATATATGTGTGTGTTTGTGTGCATATATAGATAGATAGATATAACATCAAGCTGTTAATTTTTTAATTTCTATAAGCCTCGGATAATATGCCCTTCTCCTTAGACAAGACACCAGAGGTACAAACGAGACTTTTTGTACAGCAAATGCAGTATCATGCAGATCTTTGCATATTACATATCAATGTATCATTCGGAATAATTCCAAGCCTGAAGATTGATAATTTGGCAACCTAATTTACATAAACTATGTATCTAACCTACACAATAAATTTTTAATAGATGGCAAACTTGAAATGAAATCATATTAGCTATTTGAATGAAAAAATGTAGCATTTTATAATGAACATAGATTAATGAAACTGTAATTAAATAAAATGTACCCATTACGTTGATAGTTATTACAGCAATTTCTGCTGCTAGTTTATTACCAATGAAAAATGATTCTGGTAAAAAAAAAACGAAAAGGGCTTTTATATCGAACAAATATCTTTTAGGACATAATTCTAGATCTAAATCTTGGGATTCTACTAACATTTCTAATTCTTAATAGTTTTTGGCATGAAACCATTTCACTAATGAACCTCAGTATTCCAATAATCATTTTATGGTTTTACTAACTTTCTTGAATTAGAAAGACAGTGAAATTATATTGTTTTTATTCAGAATACCCACGCTCTCGTCGCATACTTGAAAAAATTGCAAAATTTGGGTTCAGCAAAATTTACTAAAGACTGGCCTCTTTGATAATATGTACAACTATCATAATCTCTAAAGACAATTATAAATATGATTAAATTATAGAGGTAAAACATATACAGAGCGAGGATGGATTGTTTCTTGATAAAGAGAATGAAGCATATTTAATTTCATTCAGAGATGTTTAATAATCTTATTAAAAAAAGATTAAGATTTAGCATCATATACAGCGCTTTGATACTCACACCCGAAAATTAACAAAGTCCCGCACTAAAATATCTGTTTAATATGAGTTTGACGCATCCACAGCTATAAAAATAACGAGTCTGTGATCCTCAACTCCAACAGAAAGAAGTCAGTA
>NC_089784.1:21255503-21263003 GCF_040412425.1 Macrobrachium rosenbergii | reverse complement strand
ATATATATATATATATATATATATATATATATATATATATATATATATATATAATTTCTAGGTAGCATATATATAGGCATATATATATATATATATATATATATATATATATATATATATATATATATATATATACATATACGTGTATATATATATATATAGAAAGACAGAGGGGGGGATTTTTTTCCATGCATGAAGCTGGAAAGATAACCAGACAAAATCTACAAGATGAAGTAGGGATATTTCAAATTAAAAACTTTCATATGTTTTAACAATATATGTCATGCAAATACTAGTTAATTCTGAAAGTATAAGGGACAATGAATTTTTATGAACTTTAGGTCATATTTGCCGCAATTATATCGCCTGGTAAGGCTAAATCGTTTTGCCATGGCACTCTTCCAGCTCCAGTGAAATAATTCGAGAAGGCTTCCCTCATGTTGAAAACACTGTTTAGTAGCCGGCCTTCGGGAGAGATGGGTTGCCTATAGTTCGTCTTTTGTTTTGTGAGCCTGACTTCTACAGTAGTATTGCAAGCAAAGAATCAAAAGATCGTTGGGTCATACGTAAATATTCATAAAAAAATTTGTCTTCGTATAAAGGAGACGGGCAATATAAATTGTCAAATTCATTTCTTTCCCTTCTGCGTTTATTGAAATCGCGAATCCACACTCTTCTTTATAGTCTATCGTCAAGTTTAGCACTTAAGTTTCCGATTAAAAGCAATTTCCTACCCAAACGCGATAATGACATGCTTGCACAGGATAGCTTCGACTGCTGAGAGTGATGCGTGGGAGGGAGGGAGGCGTTCCTGGTGTGGCCATGTGTTGCTTTGATGCTGCTCTCCCGGCCAAGTCGTGCCTCTACCTCAACGCTTGCCGCGTCCGGTGTGGCCTTAACCTAAGCGTAAAGGGACATCCTCTCTGCCAATGGTAATCATATCCCTGTCTTCAGATCAACTTTATCTTATATCATTGCTTAATACATACTAAAATAAGTATAGAGGAGAAAATATAGAAATCGTCAACTCACCATTCAAATCTTTCTGTAAGAATATTGTTATTCTTAGATCTTGATTATAAACGATGCCATTTCGTGGCCTCGTGACTGATTTCTTCCATGAAGTCGTGATATTATAGAGCAATGATATTCATAGCATCCAATCCTAACCTAAAATGAAATGTCACTGAGTCAGCTTCATGAATAAATGAGTCACCACCTGGGTACTTATGAAATATCTATGATGAATATTGACCACGTCAGAAGTTTAACTGGGAATTCAACCGTTGCGTTGTCTTTGATAGAAAAATTGCCAAAATCTATAGTTCTTCGTTGGTCGAGTGGGTTCCGTTCTCAACTAGCATTCTGCTGGTCGCGAGTTCGAATCCCCGACCGGCCAATGAAGAATAAGAGGAATTTATTTCTGGTGATAGAAATTCATTTCTCGCTGTAATGTGGTTCGGATTCCACAATAAGCTGTAGGTCCCGTTGCTAGGTAACCAATTGGTTCTTAGCCACGTAAAATAAATCTAATCCTTCGGGCCAGCCCTAGAAGAGCTGTTAATCAGCTCAGTGGTCTGGTTAAACTAAGATATACTTAACTTAGCCAGAATCTATAAAAAACATGTTTTAAATATCTTAGAATTAGACTCTTCGTTTGACATCTTACATTCCGAATTGCTTCTTGTAGTACATGGAAATATGATCTATGTATGCATAATAGCTGGTGATAAAAGCTTTAATGATTACTGAATGAGTTTCTCTGATCTGATTAGAAACTGGTAAAATGAAAACGGGAATAAAAATATGTAGGGATTTATAAACGTCTTGGTCTCATTTATACGAACTACCCTTGTGTAAAGTACAACTACAATTCCAGCCTTTCTTAACAAGAGGCCTTTGGAAGCTAGTTAAGTTCGGACTTAATGATACTAAATAATATTTTTAAATTAATGGAAAACAATGTTTCCTGTTGAAAATCAATTCAGTAATGGGGAGAACCTGACAAAACCAGTGAATCGAACTCGTGCAACTGACAAACAGACACAAACATAAAAATAAATGGGACGAAAATATAACCTCTTTGACAGGGATAATAATCTTTTACGGAAGACGCTATGTGTATCCACGTATTTTTGCTTTGTGTACCTGTTTTTTCTTTCATGGGTAATAAACGCCATGTTTACACTATCCGTCTTCCAACCCAGGTCCACCCTCCCTCATCCCTGGCCTCGTTATAAGGCGTCAGAAAGAAGGCGGTTTGCTGTCCGTTAGTTCCTTTCTTATTTGACAGTATTTTTTGACAGTTTGGGTAAAATAATAATAGTAATAATAATAATAATAATAATAAAATGAAAATTATAAAGATGTACTTCCCGTCATATCTGCTCAGTAATTTAACAAAGGGCCTCAGTAACAGTGTCGTAAATCATTATGGTTGAGACAATTAAAGAAACGCGAACAATTGTTCCACCGCGCCGGAAACAAATGCAAAAGAATAAAACACTCCTGCTTCAAGTCTACGAGTTACAATAGACGTCTCTTACAAAAAGAAAAACTCCGAGAATATTTTTAGAGGTGGAAGAGACTTCCGTGTGATGTCTATTATTGTAAAGTGCAAAACACGGTTGCCTGCAGATACTGTTTTTAAAGTTGATCAGATCTCCTCTCTCTCTCTCTCTCTCTCTCTCTCTCTCTCTCTCTCTCTCTCTCTCTCTCTCTCTCTCTTCGAAATATTTCTAGATGATTTTCAATGCAATGATAAACTGATAATCAAATATGCATAATGGAATAAGTTTCATTCAATAAATGTTTACAACCACACCCGTATGTAACTTACACGGATCCCTACTCGCATACTGCGGACCGATTCGATAATAATGTCTGTGACTCTGCAACTATTATTCATAAATATTTTCCATTCCTGTAAATAACTTTCTGGCGATAAGGGAGAGAAGCAAGGAATTGAATCCCTGATTTTAAGGCGTGGAATCTCCCTCCCTCCCTCCCTGGTGGCAGAGCAGGAAATTAATTTCACCGAAGGTAGTCTAGATTACAGGAATGATATTTGCTTAATCTATAACGTAATTAATGAGATCGAGAGTGGAAGGTTCGATATCGTTAATGACGATAATTTAGAAGATATTGTCCGAGAGATCCCGTAAATCGTACGGGTTAAATAAATGGAGAGGGTTGCTCATTATAGAGATGATGGGAAGAGCATGATTAAGATTGCTCTAATTACGGCGGTTGTCGTTATGAAGGTAATTATCCCCGATCGGAACCGAGGATGATAAACCGTTAATTGTGAAATAAGGAAGCAAGGAAATTTCACTTTTACCTTCAAGCCAAATTCTATACTGAGAAAAAAATCACATATTTTGTCACTCTCCTTTTTGGTTTTTCTGTTCACAAAGTATAGAGTAATGGTTCGCAGAGCTTTACAGATGTGTTAGTAAGGTTCAGAATATTTTCTTAATTGTAGGAATTTCTCCAAAAGGAATCTCACGTTTGCGGCAATATCTGAAATTACGTTGTCAAGACATAAGTAAGAAAAAGTTGCTGTGGAATCCATTCCTTATACTCGTATTGTTTTATAGGACAAAGACTGTATATCAAGAATATACACACACATATTTACATATATATAATATATATATATATATATATATATATATATATATATATATATATATATATATATATATATATATATATATATATATATACATGTAATATACTGTATATATGATATAAATATATATATATACATATATATATATATATATATATATATATATATATATATATATATATATATATATATATATATATATATATATATATATATATATAGTGTGTGTGTGTGGGTATAGAGATACTGCACTCATTGAGCAGTACCGTACAATGGTCTACATTACAGTACTTATCAGTATGCGAAAAAATATTATTTATAGAATAAGAAATATTGCTCTGTGATTTATCACAAAATGCACAAATAAGGGAACTAATGTATTAATCCCTTTTAATAAAATGGATTAGATTATTCAGCCATGCGTCTGGGACTATTTTACGAACAATGTGAGTAAAAACTGAATATACTGAGAGAAAGTTCCTTGTTTAAAATACATAATTTACTGTGAATGAGGCCAAGAAAGTGCCGGGAGATGATCAAGTCTAGATTTAGGTGTCATTGGCTCTAGAAACCTTACGTTTTAATTTAAAGCATGATGATTTTATAGAATTTCCTCATTTTGTATGTTTCCGAGAAGTAGGCCTATAATCTAAGTGAAGTTCTGGAGCCATGGTCATGCTTGGGAAGGCAATATAGGTCATCTAAATTCCTATGAAATAAAAAAAAACTTCACCTTGAAATATACAAAAAACAAGGAGAGGTGTACGTAAATTACTAATATCCCCACACTGTATATTTGAAATATGCAGTTACTTTATGTGCTCGCCGTTTGAATATTCGCAAGGACATATAAATTTTGTTTTTCATTAACAGCAGGTAACTTTCTGACTTTTAAATCCTATTTGACCTGGCGCCAGGAAATATCGAACCTTTATCGGGTGCTGCATAACTACAGAAGTCGGTGCAGCCAAGAATTATTCTTTTTGTAAATTAGCTTAACCAGATTATTCTATTATATAAGACTTCGAGTAGGCCAACTTCTCATTCCGCAGATATTCCCACATTTGTGATATTTGCAACAGCGCTTTTAAGAGAATCTTCTGTTAGTCTTCGGCATATTTATCCTCAACAACTTTTCGTCCCCTGGGGGACCTTGACTGCATGAAATTGGAGGTCTATTTGTAAAATAAATACTCTCACTCTTTAATCAATGCTATTTGGTTTATTATGCAGTATTATATTTCTATTAGATTACGTTCAAACCTGATTAATTTGCATAATTAGCATATATGCTGTGATGATTTATATTCGTAATTAGCATACAGTGCCCAGTGATCTAATTGCAGAGCTGGTGTATTTGAGGATTGTTTAAAATTTACTTAAGCGTCAACTTTACTGATATTCTGTAAAATTTATATATATCTCAGTCTGAATTTTATTTCACGGTTTAACAAGCCCTTGTGTTTTTGGCTCTGTATCTTGTACAAGTAGACGATCGACAAGTTTGCTTCGCTACATCTTTTATGACTTGTTATGTGATATGCTCTTCTCTGCAGTGTTGGGTCTGTTTTCTACCTTTTACTTAAACATGGATACTTTTTAATCCTTATTTATAAAAATTTGTATCCCTGGTATACCTTTAGCTATGGAAGGACAATTCCATTAAAGATTTGCATGTTTTCATCCATTATCGTTTTGTAATGAACCTCCATTGCGTTATTTACAATGTTCTTTCCGCTCTCAAATCTTGAAAATGGTGTCTGGGTTTTACCGTATAAGCAGCCTAGTAGGTGATACTTAGTTCCGTTAAACTAATGTTTCTAGTTTAGCGTTTTCATTATTAAGAGCTACGTGTACTGTTATCCATCTCACACTTATTTTAGAAACGCATTTAAGGAAATATATGAAACTGCAGCCACATTATATATTAGGCTCATTTAGTACGGTGGTCACTTCACTTAAACGCTTCTCTTACATTTGTCAAATCTGTATGACTCACATCGACAAATTTATCCAACTTCAAACCTTCAATTATGCTGTTTATCACTAACATTTGCTTCTGAGAGTTTCGTAAACCACCTGATGAAAAATCAACAATGCCTCTAAAAAGGAAGGGGGTGTATTTATTAATTTTACAAACATCACTAGCATTGTTAAAGGAAATATAACCCACCCTCCCTCATTAACCGGGTCCTTTTCGATATTCACAACAGCGATGTGTAGCAAATGTAGATCTTATCTGAATAAGTTGCATATGAGAAAAAAAATCTTTTAAACCTTACCGTTTTTGAAGAATAGTTTTTTTTCTATAATCTGAATTTTATGTATATCAATTTTGATTTTTTTATACTTTCTTATCCATCTCGTGATATTTTATGTAGATTAACTTTGTAACAAATTAAATCAATGATTCTAAAATGTGCCCATTATGTCTTCCTGTCACATTTGCACACACACGCATTGACACAGCGATTTCCATCTGACTGTCATTTGCCTCATCTTCTTTAACATTATCTGAAATCTCATTTTCCTCACCTGAAGGCAAAAGGCGAATTCGGCATCAGAGTTCCCTAGCGTTTAACGAACATGACTCCGAGGATCGCAGTATGGTTAAAGGGACCCTGGTACTAGAAAACAGCTATTTCCCGGGGCAAATGCCTGTCGTACTGCGTTTTATCGGGAATGCTAATGGATGTTTATATGATCTCTGGCTAGGCTCATTGAAATATTGATGAGTTCCTCCGAAAGCAGCGCTTTCAAGGGCGTTTCATCTACTAAAGAGAATTTGATTCTTAAAGAGAACATTTACTTTTCAATATTCAAGATCAGAGTTTCTTTCGTTCAGCAATAGCGGTTTCTTCTTCCTAAATCTGTAGCACACGAATCTGTGAGCCTGTATCACTCGAGTCTTCACAGATTTTGAAAGTTTATTTTAAACTGATGCCAAAGCCAAGTTAATTATAAATATATATTTCAGTGTCCAAACGTAATAAAGATTTAGTATATAATCATGCGTGTTAGTATGTTTAGTGCAGTGCATAATAAATTTCAAAACTAACCCCACTGCAGTCTATTTTGAAGTATATTTGTATACAGTGTGTTCATACGTACCTCTGAGCGTTTAGTCATTTATCTATAAAAATTACTTTGAATCAGATCTTGAGCATCTTACGATAAAAAAAGCTAAAGTATATAGTGAAATATACAATTTATGTCTACATGCAGCAAATGTTTTCTCAAAATATACATGAAAAATTCACAATTATATGGTATTATTCCTTATTTTCATCGAATTAACCATATATACTTATTTATATATCTTATTATGATAAATGATTTCCGATTTCCAAACTATTCATCACTAATGATAAACTGGCGTTGTTTATTAATAAACAAAGACTGATCTTTTTTCAAGTATGAATTGTAAAGAATGAAATGTTAATATCATATTTACTATATTTTTTATGTTTTCTTCAGGTCCAATGGCACTGGATTCAAATCTGAATGTGGTGTTTATCAGTTAGAACTTTTAAATGTTGATCTGTAAATACGAAGAAATGTTTCCTCCTTTTCTTTTTCTTCTCCTTTTCTTTTTCTGATGGAAATGTCACGTTTTAGTAGGGTATTTCCTTCAGTTCTTGTCAATATTTCCCATCTGTCATGTCATGATTTTTTTCCTCGTCATCTAATGAGCTTGGACCAGATCTTGCTTTTTTAAACATTATTCTACAAACATAAGCTCGCTCATTGTCGGATATTCGTTCGTCTTATTTATTGCAGCATGCTAAAAATACTACCTCTTTAGTCCTGCTTATCATGAATGTTATTGTTAAGATAAGGTCTTTATTTCAATATTATTTCCTAAA
>NC_089784.1:21243003-21253003 GCF_040412425.1 Macrobrachium rosenbergii | reverse complement strand
AGTGAAGCAAGTGTTAGAATTTGTTGGTGGGAGAGAGAATAGGTTGGTGCAAAATGGGCTTGAGTGAAATGTGTGTTATACCTCCGTGGTTGGTCAGTATCTTTGTGGATGGAGTGTTGCGTAAATTCAAAGTAAAGAGAATACATGTAGGTACAAAGCTATGGAATTATAAAATGGTTTTGGTATAGAATGTGGAATAGACTATTTTGCCGCTCGTAAAATTCTAATTGTGAATAAAGAAGATTAAGTGCAGTAACTAGTGAACAAATCTGAAACTGATTGCAAGAGGAAAGAGTTGAGATTTGAATAATGCGAGCAAGATTAAAGTTACACTTTAACAAAGTGAAAACTAGGAAGCTGTAGTAATCGTTTAATTTCAGCAATACACACTTCAGCACCAAGCTGAGATACCTACCAGAACAGTCTTATCTTTTCACAAGAGTAAGATTGCTTCAACAAGTTGTGGTTTGCACTATATGTAGTTAATGTTTATCTCGATCATGTCTTACAAGAGTGAAGATACGTTCACTGGCTAGCAGTTAATTCAGGATTATTCGTGTTTTCGGGAAAATTTTTGTACAGATCCATAACTGGAGAGCCATTAATCTTCCAGCCATAGAAATTTTACCTGGAAATCGAATAATACGCCGAGTCATCTGCGTCTCTGTCTAAAAACTTTGTGGAAAGTTATTCTTGGATTTACGATCTGATTATTCAAAACTTCCTGGAATACATTTAGAACTAATCTATTTATAATAATTCATGAGTACTGAATTCGTATATCCTTAAATTCTTTATCCAAAAAGAACTTACAGTTGTGTACGCTCTGCCAGAATTCTGTGAAAAGTGATAATGACATTTTAGACTTCGAGTACTGAATATAGATTATTAACGTCATTACAATTTAGATATCAAAGAAGTTGTATTTTTATGGTGTATGACAGCATGACTTAATTTTAAGGAAAATTTCTTCCAATTAAAAAAGATGGAAGTTTCTTTTGATATCAAACAACCCTAACAAGGTTCCACTGTTTTATAATATGAAAAATAACAACATTAAAAGTGAAAACATTTCACAAGAGGTACAGTTTGCTCTACTGTATGTAACAGACTACTGAAAACATCAGAAATCTCTCTCTCTCTCTCTCTCTCTCTCTCTCTCTCTCTCTCTCTCTCTCTCATTTCATCTCATTTTATCATGCCTTTTAGAAGGACTAAAACTTTATTATGGCTAAACTGATCTGTCTTTTGAATTATCCAAACAGAATTGGTTCAGTTAAAATACTTGAGAGCATGTCTTAGATATTACGTTAGAATATCACATAACTGATTTTCGGATAATCCTAAAATTTTACCATCAACTTGGTGATAGTAACCCTAATATTTGACAGAAAATTTGAAGACAGAATTCTTAAAACTTGACAATCAACTTCAATTTGAAAAAATGAAAAATTTATCGCCATGAGGTTCCAACCCTCTAGTATTCATCAGGTATTTTAGGATGAAGCAGTCTAAGTCCTTCCTTTTAACAACCAAGTACATATTTCATTACCTTAGATATTTGTCACCTGCATATAAATAAATTATATATATATATATATATATATATATATATATATATATATATATATATATATGGATATGTGTGTGTATGTATGTATGCATATATATATATATATATATATATATATATATATATATATATATATATATATATATATATATATATATACGGTATATATATATATATATAAATACTAGCTAACTAACCCCGAGCTGCCTGGGAAAACTCTGAATTCAACCAATAAATAAACTCTCTCTCTCTCTCTCTCTCTCTCTCTCTCTCTCTCTCTCTCTCTCTCTCTCTCCTCCTCCTCCTCCTCCTCCTCCTCCTAACACCACCTCTACTTTCTCTCTCTCTCTCTCTCTCTCTCTCTCTCTCTCTCTCTCTCTCTCTCTCTCTCTCTCTCTCTCTCCTTTCCTGTTAAGATAGTTGCTTCAGTTACATTGCCCAACATTTTTTACATTTTATATTTCACCCTTCCTCACCCCCACTTCCTATTGGGACTGAATTTGGACATAAAGGGCATCGGAAGTGTCACTATTCATCTAAGCGATCTCAAAAACTATGGATTAGACACTATTATCTGTTATTTTTGGTTATTTTTACATGTTAACCCCATCCCACCCCTTTTCACCCACACTTCCTATCGGGGCTGAGCTTGGACTTAAAGGGCATCAGGAGCATCACTATTCATCTCAGCAAGCTCAAAACTTATGGATTAGACACTAATATCTTTCGTATTTGGTTATTTTTACACATCACCCCCTTCCCACCCTTCTCACCCCCTCCTTCCTATTGGGGCTGAACTTAGACTTAAAGGGCATCAGGAGCGTCACTATTCATCTCAGCAACCTCGAAAACTATGCATTAGACACTAATATCTGTCTTTTTGGTTATTTTTGCATGTTTCCCCTTCTCACCCACACGTCCTATCAGGGCTGAACTTGGACTTAAAGGGTATTGGGAGTGTCATTATTCTTCTCAGCCACCTAGAAAACTATGGGTTAGACACTAATATCTGTCTTTTTGGTTATTTTTACATGTCATGCCCTTCCCACCCCTTCTCACCCCCCTTCCTGTCGGGGCTCAACTTGGACTTAAAGGGCATTGGGAGTGTCACTATTCATCTCAGTGACCTCGAAAACTATGGATTAGACACAAATATATATATATATATATATATATATATATATATATATATATATATATATATATATATATATATATATATATATATATATATATATATATATATATATATATATATATATATATATATATATATATATATATATATATATCATGATATATATAAATGTATATTTAATATCAAATTCAATCGCTACAAATGTCGTTTAATATCAATCGATGGGGAATTATCACCGATGGGGAATTTATATGATAAATGGATCGGTACTGCCAGGTCTCAATCTCTCGACACAGTTACCTTCCAACAATTCCAGTCGACTGTCTACTCACTGAGCCATCAAGAGAGGTATAAGTTAATGCCAAATCTGCTGCAGTTGTTTACCCGTCGAGAACTATTGCACATTAACTTATACTTTTCTTGATGGCTCAGTGGGTAGACCGTCGACTGGAGTTGTTGGAAGGCAACTGTGTCTAGGGATCAACACCAGGCAGTACTGATCCATTTATCACTTATAAATTCTCCTTCGTTGATAATTCCCCATCGGGGATAATCCCGAAGTAGCGTGAATTTGATATTAAACATGTGTAGCTTCATGATTGTATAAAAATCTCGGTGTGATAAAAATTTCATAATAAGAGCTGCCTGTTCCAAACGTACCAATGAGCTGTCATGGCGGAGGTGGGTTAATGTCGAAGCTAAGTATAATTTCCCCCCCCCTCTCGACGGGTAAACAAGTATAACAAATTCGGCATTAACTTATACCTCTCTAGATGGCTCAGTGGGTAGACCATTGACTGGAGTCGTTGGAAGGTAACTGCGTCCGGGGATCGAGACCCGGCAGTACTGATTCATTTATCAATTATAAATTCCCCTTCGGTGATAATTCCCCATCGGGGATATTCCCGAAGTAGCATGAATTGGATATTAAACGACATTTGTAGCTTCATGATTGTATATAAATCGCTGTGTGATAAAATTTTATAAATATATATATATATATATATATATATATATATATATATATATATATATATATATATATATATATATATATATATATATATATATATATATATATATATATATATATATATATATATATAAAATATATATATATACACATATATAAATATACTTATATATAAATACATGTATATATGTACGTATACAGCATATACATATTATATATATATATATATATATATACATATATATATACCACGAATTTCTTCAAAAGAATGTAACTGATTTCTTTGCTTCATCATATTATTATGAAAAAAAGGATATGGTGAAAATAATGAAATAAAAAGAAAACTTTTGCGGTATAATACAGTCTTGATAAAATAAATTTACTAAATTCAAAATGCAGACACACTAAAACGGGAGTATAGATCCATTTATACTTGCTATACACTCTTTTAATAGAAAAAAATATCATGTTTCGTCCCTTCATTACAAGGGCTTAGCTTCGCATCAAAACTGATCTTCGAAAAGCTTTGTCAAATGCATAGGCTTGTGAGGCTTTGCAGCATAGTGGTTTAATGATTTTTATTTTTTTTTGTATGTTAGTAGGTCTGGCACTGAATCAATAGCAAAGGGGTACTAGAAAACGATAGAGAACGATAATATAACCAGTGATACGGAGGATATTCACTATAATTTTTTAGACTTTCGGAAATGTTATGCTTTTACTTATATTGTGGAGATATTTTAAATTATTTTGATCGTTCATATTTTAACATTGAATTTTACTAGTACAGTATTTTATCATTCACCTTTTCATTATCAGTCTCATCATTAATTTATATATTTCATCTTCATTGCTGCGCTGAATAATCCTGATGGGTTCCGGCGCTTGGTCTTCAAGACCTAAATTTCATAATCAATCAATTAATCAATCAATCAAACCCATGACACTGAAATATAGCAATGATGATTTGAAATAAAAACAAAAGAAGCTCTCTGATCTTTGATTCCTTCTCTTGAGACGCTAACAAATATTTCAAGGAACCTGTGATGTTATGAAAAACAACAAGTAGGCATAATAATTCAGTTGTCACTGGTCTTTAATTTAGAATTCCTGACTTCTCAACATTTTTGTTATGTGCTTTCTACATTCTGTTTATGTTTAACGTTCAAAAACTCCCACTGACTGATGCAAGCCATACGTTGCAAATCCCAGAGTTAACGCTCTCTCTCTCTCTCTCTCTCTCTCTCTCTCTCTCTCTCTCTCTCTCTCTCTCTCTCTCTCTCTCTCTCTCTCTCTCTCTCTCTCTTTCAAAGTCATAATAAGAAGTTCGGTCCGATCTAATGATCTACTATGCACAAAAACACACATGCATACATACATACACACACACACACACACATTATATATATATATATATATATATATATATATATATATATATATATATATATATATATATACATGTGTGTGTGTTTGTGTGTTCATGCATGTAAATAATTCTCGGCTGATACAAAACACTATCCGCAGTGTTTTTCAAATTATACCTCAGGCATTTACACCTCGTTTCCTTACATGGGAAAGTAATCCGAATATTTGTACTAACCCAAAGATAAACTGCACGTTTTGTTACCTGGTTAACAGTTTTCTGTCAGGTATTTTCCTCTCGGTTTCCATTTCCTTTCTTTAGAGGTGAGCTAAGATTAATTTGAATTTCAAATAATTTGCAATCATAGGTAAGCATTTCGTAGTAAACAGTAGTTTATTTTGGGAAAGGGCTTAATGAAATTTTCATTTCACCGATGGTATTCATCAGTAATAGAAATTATACCGCTATTCTCTTTTCTTCCAGAAGCCATACATCTAACCCTAAAAAACTATTAATGAAAGTTAGTATGGATTTCACGATATAACATTACTTCCAATATCCTTCGCATCTAAAATACGATGAAATAACCTACTCCTTTTCCTCTCTTCCCAGTATTGCAATTTTACAGTCATTATTTCATTTCGCTTTCGGTTCCACAGTCCGAGTTTTTTGAACGCAAAGAAAAAACTGGGAGAAAAACTGCTTAGCTTCAGTTCAAAATAATCAGTCGTAATCCTACATTTTAGAACGTTGCGAAAAGTTGTTCTTAGCAAAAATTAGTTGCTCTTAAAATGACTAGATCGGTGGGACTGATCTGTTTATCTCTGAAGATAAAATTCAACTTTTGTGATACTGATGAAGGATGTTCACTGAGAATTATACCTCAGTTTAGAAATATATATTGAAAGATGTCTAATTATTTCCTGCGTGGAATTGCATATCGGAAATTGGAATCTACAGTTTCCAACAGAAGTTTCATTTTATAAAGATTATATTTGCATATTAGAAATAACACAGTTTCTTAAAAATTGTATATCGCTCTCGAAATCTGAAAAATTTATAAAACGGATGCATTTCTGTCACTAGAGAAATAACTCCTAACTGATCATTATGGCTATTTTTCTGCTAATGATTTTGCTTGTAAAGTTTTTATGGATAATTTGCTTTTAATCGTTCAACATTTCCCGAGGAACATTACTGAGAAAACTCAAAATTAAAAAAAAGATTAAGAGAGAATCCATTATTTCTAGCAGAAACTGGACGGACGTAGTTAGGTTACATTGCCCATGATAATTATCTATTGGTAGATGATATTTTCATACATTTCTAATTACATTTTATTTTTAAAAAAGATTGAAGAGCCTTTCCATACTCAGTCATAATAAATCTTCGATCTGCTGAAAAAAACGTATTTTGGAATGTATGAAAGTATTATTATCTGCCACGAGATAATTATCCGTGGTAGTGTAACTTAATTACGTCCGTCCAGTCCCTGTTGGAGATAATGGATTATCTCTTAACCTTTCATAATTCTGAGTTCTCTCTGCAATGTTTCATAGGAAAATGCTGAACGACACACACACACACATATATGTATATACTGTATACAGTATACATACATACATACATACATATATATATATATATATATATATATATATATATATATATATATATATATATAATTTATATATATATATGTATACACACACACGTAATATGCATACATACAGTACATACATACATACTTACATACTCGCTCTAAATGCTTACGTTTCCCACATATTACCAAGACGTATTAAGGCATCGAGGTTATTAATTCCTCCTGAGTTTCTTAATATTGCGTCCGGCAGCTCATCTTATCATGGGCGGTATTTCATAATCATATATCACTTGCCATGGGAAGATTTACTGACACTCGGGATCAGAGTGCGACCTGCATGTAAATCTTGCGCGGATGCTTTTCATATTCCGACTGTGTTTTCTGTCCTAAAAATAAATCTAATAAAGTTGAAACGTTCTCCATCTGTGGAGGTGAGTTCATCGGTCCTGAAAAGGAAACCTAATAGACCTGAAATATTCTCTATTTATGGACGTGAGGCCATCTTTGAAAAATGTAATCTAGTAAACTGGGAAAAGTTTTTATTTATTGGATTAGTAAAACATTCCCTTAAAGAGGGAAATCTAAAATAACTTCTAAGGTTTATAGTCTTATGTTCTACCGAGATATATTGTAGATGTAAATTCTTTTATCCTACAAAATAAATGTAAAAAAACTGTTCTTCATTTCTTGATTTATAAGATTTGTCCTTAACGGGATATCTAAAGAGGTTGAAAACAGTCTTTGTCTATGTAGATGGTAGGGTAACCTAAGATTATTCTTTAAGACGACTAGTGTAATTGGAAAGATTCCAATGATATTGCACAGGCATCGTACTATACACTAGTCAAGAATTGTATGTACATTAAGTTCTTTGCTTCCCAAATATTAGTAAATGTAAGTAAAGGTCAGGTAAAGGTGGAAAACATCCTTGGGTTTGTCAATTTACTCAGAATGTTAACTGTTGCAGGCATGATAAAGGAATTATCCTTAATGTAAATACAGTAATGGCCATAAAATAAAAAAAATCGCAGTAATGATCTTTAATGCTCAATGCCTGGCGTAAATAGTAATAAAGTATATGTACTTTGCTAGGAAGGAATAAATGAACAAAGAAAAATACGCTTATATTTCTTATTTTATATTTTGGGAATATGATATATTGACAAAACATTGAAATGCTTGGTTTGGCTAACGTCAGTCCACCATCACACCATTTATTCGTTATTCTGAAAATACTGAAATAATCATAACTAATTACATGACAAATAACGTAAAAATGAATGTTCTAGTACGAAATATAACTGTATACAGACCAGTCAAAGAAATATACTACTACTCATCACTTTGATATTTTATTATTATTATTTGTTTTGTGTGGTCTTCTAAAACTATTTAGCGTTATTATTATAATTTGGTTTACGTGCTGTTTTAAGAACGGTTTACCTTTACCACCACAATCAATAACCTAATACAAAAACTAGCTTTACACAGACCGATCAAAGAGAAATTCAGTCAGAGGTAGGTACATCGTGGTCGGTGTGTTATACACCGGAAAGAAATTATGCGTACGCACTGGATTATACGTACAGTTGGGTGTAAATTGATCTCATCAAAGAATTGAATCTATAAAATTGACACTATTTATGGGTGAAGAATCATTTTTTATTTCACTGATATTTAGAATATGCCATTCAGATTATTGGTGCTGTAACGGGAGCCAATTATTGCATTTATGGATAATGATTCTCTCATTTTGAATACGTTGGTTTATTAGTAAAAGCAAGTGGCATTTGTTCGACATCAGGTCACTTAATTGGGCCATTTAGGACACAAGAGAACCTCTTTTATGGGAACTCATTCAAGCATTGTTTATCTAGCATTATTTATCAGATGCCCAATTTAACAAATATTTTTTACCTTTTAAGCTAATGGCAGTATGTTTAACATACAATGGGGAGAATAGTGCGCATTTCATATGAAGTCAACTACATTTCATTGTTATCATAAAGGAAATTTTGCCCCGATTTCTGTTTGATTATTGAATTTACGTATAATCTTTTATGAAATTTTGTAAAGTGTTTATAGTGAATAGAATTTCCAAATGAACCTCCATAACAAAAAAAAAAACTTCTAATTATATAAAAATAGCATATATAAAATACAGCCCTCTATTACGTAATGGCAGATAATTTTGTTTGTTACATGGCATGATTCACATTTATATATGTAAGTCATTATTACAGTGATAAAAAACAAAAGCTGCTGAATTTGATAGATGATTAAAGCGAACAGAAAAAATCTATTTGTGAGTGTTTTTTGTTATTTTATCGGAAACATTAAGCTGCTTTTCTTACTGCCTTTTCTTTGCGTAATAATATCACAGGATGTAAAACAGAAAATGAAGAAGAAAATTGACAGTAAAAAGGCGATACTTTACAGATGGGGAAAATCGTGAGAAACATTTCTTGGAATTTTAGACTTAAACAAAAACTAGAACTGTAACTTACAGTGAATATTTCGCCACTGAGTCCATATTTCTTTTAATGCAATTTTTCTTTTTTTTTTTTTTTTGTTAGAGATGTCGCTAATGGAAGGAGGGACATGAGGCATTAGCTCTGTTCCGGCCAACGCGCTTCGTGAAATAACTTTTCATTGTGCAATTTTTAAAGTAAAGGTTTAACGTTCATACGATCGCCAATAACATCAGTTTCACTTTGTGTTAGTATTCCAAGCTTGTGATGATATGGGACTTTGCCTAAGTAAAAATACAAATAAATAAATAAATGAATGAATAAATAAATAAATGGATAAATACATAAATACAGAAAGAAAGAAAAAAGAAAGCAAGAAGAGAAATGCATGAACAAATGCAGATGGTCGGGTGGTTTAAATTAGGCCGGATTTATGTCAGCACGGGCCATTGGTCTCAGGCTGCCAATAAGTGTGCTGAGGTGTGAAAGGGTGTAGGTGGACTGACTATAATAGTGTGGACTTCCGGGCCCCAGTCAACAGGTACCAGATGCAGACTAACCCCAATGTAAATAAATGCAGACAGAAAATCATATTCCTTTCTGGGTAAGAGCAAACTCTCTTTCACAGTGAGGAGAGTTTGCTCTCGCCCAGAAAGGGCAAAAGGCATTTCCTCCAGATTCGTGAATAATAATCATAACAATAAAGCAGAGAGCTTTGTTATTTATTCAGTTCTTGAACAAATGTGAAGATAATTCTAAAATTAACAAGGTATATGAGACCGTTTTACCTGCGTTGTTTTGGTGATTGACTAATTTACCACATTACCAACATGTTCACAATTCCGTCTACTGTTCCCCCGCTAGAAATTGCGCTAC
>NC_089784.1:21235503-21238003 GCF_040412425.1 Macrobrachium rosenbergii | reverse complement strand
AGAGGGCACCGGAGTGAAACTGATGAAGCTCTAGAACTTTTGTTTCCCATTCATGGACATTCCGTGCGTTAAATGTCGAGGATTTGGTACTAAAACTGATCATGTTTTTCATGGTGAATGTCTGGAGTAGAATATAATTATGAGTAAAAGCAATACCAGTATTACGCCCCACATTGTTGGCTTCAAATGAAACTAACAAAGCTGCTATTATTATTATTATTATTATTTTTATTATTATTATTATTATTATTATTATTATTATTATTATTATTATAGCCTAGCATTTGATATCAAAACCTTAGTATGCATCAGTTTTACATATTCAAAGTACAATCGCAGATGGATACAGATACGTTTCGCTTAAGGATTTACATTTTTATGAATTACGCTGTCTGATTTTAGAATGAATAATATCAGATTCTCATAATGAAGATGTTTCTTGTCTTGTATATGAGGTGATGATGAATAAATTCGGGTCCATTTTGCCTTAGGAAGTGCGTCTGGGTTGGGAAATTAATGGCCAATATCCTTGAGTACAGGAGCTCATAAGAAAGTGATAGTGAAAAAGGATGTTACTGAATGACATAAAGACAGCATCCCCGCCACGTTTTCAGATTCTTGGGACATTGGGCAGTGCTTGAATGTACAAACAAACAGGAGGGAAGTTTAAAAGCATCCCAAGTTCAGGTTTTGAGCGAGATGATTTAGTGAAGTGAAAAGGGAAATTGTTTTACGTGAAACTGCAAGGTAGGTTGGAAAATAATGCGTAAAACCTCAAGAGGGATATATGAAAAACAAAGGAAACTGCAAAGACTTTGGTAGAATGTATTATAAATTTAAACGAAGAAATTGCAATCGATGTGAACGCAGAAACAAATGAATCTTAGACTAACGGAAACACGAGAACTCAGAATGAAACGAAGCAAACGTCAGTATGATGATTATCATTATACACCATAGAGCGATTAAGAAAGTGACATACGCGGGCAAGTTTGAAAGTTAAAAAATGGCAAAGGCTGCAGAACCTCATGGGAGTGTTCGTAAAACACTTAATTTTTCAGTGCCTGATTTAATAGCAGGCTTAGATGTTCGATGGTCCTTTTTTTTTCTTTGCCGTTTCTTGACTTCCTGCTGACTCTGTTAACCATTCAGCGTTGGATCAACTGGTGGAAGGAAGGCTGAGATCGACCGTGAGACCTTGCAAATGCAAGACCAATGCCCTACAACTGAGTTGCATCATCACAGACACACACACACACACACACACACACACACATATATATATATATATATATATATATATATATATATATATATATATATATATATATATATATATATATATAGAGAGAGAGAGAGAGAGAGAGAGAGAGAGAGAGAGAGAGAGAGAGAGAGAGAATAATTTTTCCTTTGCATAAGTGAACACTAATAGGTAAATTGTAAAGTTAGAGGAAAATAATATTCCTCTATTCTTAGTATAACTGGGTACGTATATGGAAGGATTTTGTTCAACAAACTGAGAAAAATATAAGTTCATATGAGGAAAAGGTAACTAGATTTTTTTTTTTTTTGTGGGGGTGGGAATTTATGTGGTACAATAGGAAAGAAGGGAGTAAAAGTAAATGCTTTTCATATCTTTGGCTGAAACTCAAGATGGAGTACAATTTCCTTAGGTTATTTGTTATTTGTCAGTCTTGGGGAAATAAATCACCATCCTCTTAAATGTCAAAAATTCATTTATTTTTTTAGGTACCTTGAAAATAAAAGGAAACATAGACACGGAGTAAAAAGGTGATAAATAAGAAGGTGAATTTGTTTATATGTTACAAATTTATTACCTGATATTTGCCAAGTTCATTTTATAATCGCCTTGCAAGTGTGCTGAGTTTTGAGGATTTGTGATTACATTTCATGACAGTCTTCAGTGGAGACTTCAACACTTATGTAATGGACTTCCATAATTTCTAAATTTCACTCATAACACAGTCTCGTTTTGTTCACAATATATTTGCTCCCAAAAAATTATCCAGTACAAGTAAAAACATTTATTTTTTTTTTTTACAATACTACTGTGTTTACCAGCAACATGTCCCAAAAAGCTTTTCCAAATGGTAACAGCTTATCTTAAATTCTTTCAGAAAATAAAAATACAATGTATCCTAGAATTGGAAAAGGACCTTGAAAACTTATTTATGCAAAAGACTCCACTCCACCTCTCACAAAGAAATATTTATGGAGGTCTTCGGGAGTTCCCATAAGATTTCCTTGTTACCTCCGACAAGGAGGTTATGGTTTTGATTCAGTTAGTTTGTTTCTTTCTTTATTTGTTTATTACCAGTATTAACGCAAAAAGTTGCTTGTGAATTTTTGTCACAACTTACCAAAGTTGGGCCTCGTTAATGGTAGCAAGGGCTTAAAAATTCTGAAAGGTAGGAATTTAACCTGGATGAGGTTTGACAACTCTTCTTGGTAACTGATTTATTTCGCCTGTGTTGGTTGT
>NC_089784.1:21185503-21228003 GCF_040412425.1 Macrobrachium rosenbergii | reverse complement strand
TGCGAGAATTGTCGAGTATTCGCAAGACTCTTTTCTCTGAAGCACTTTAGTTTTCTGGGTATTTGTACTAGACAGAGACATTTACAAGACTACATAATAACATGTACAATCCAATAATGTTTAGAATATTCTATTTAGGACCAAATCAGGAAAAATATGATACTGAAATATAATAATAATAATAATAATAATAATAATAATAATAATAATAATAATAATAATAATAATAATAATAATAATAATATATCCGTTTTGTTTTTATAAGAGTAAAAAAGTCCACAGAAAACTTTCGATAGCATTTTTACCTATTATCATCTAATAAAATTGATAAATGAAATCTAGTGAAGCTCTCGAAAGTGCCGTAAATATTGTATTAATTTTAACCTACAAAAGAGCGCTGAAATTCGGCAGTTTAGCGCTCAAGAATTATGACAAATTAATTTATTGGTAGTAATGGTAGCAGTAGGCGTTCGTCTGTTAATAACATAAATCATTGTAAATAGTAATTTGGTAATAATATTAAATTTCCAAAATAATTGACCTGATTTACGAGAAACATTGTCTTTGAATGTGAATTGGAAGGAACTAGTGTTTTTTAATGTTAAAAATTAACAAATTTGGGAATTGTTGTCTCCCACATTAAAAAGAGGTAATGATTGAAAACTAGCCAAACTCTGACCACAAACCTAAAATGTAGCTTTCATTATTATTATCATTAATAAAGGAGACAACGGTAGATGCTTTGTTTCCTTTATAAATTGCTGTTTAAATTAACCTAATTTTCTTCCTTGCTTCCAGGATGTAGTTCCTTAATCTCAGTGAAGAAAGAAGGAAAAATTCTAGGAACTGAAAATTACAGAAAAAATAAATGCTGCCTTTATTGCATTGGTTATTAATGAAATTTGCATTAAGGAAGAGTATTTCCATATTATTATTATTATTATTATTATTATTATTATTATTATTATTATTATTATTATTATTATTATTATTATTATTATTGATGTTGTAGTTACTATTGTTCTAATGTTCGGTCAAAGATCCAGATCATACAAAAAATATTATTCATTAAAGACATACTTATAAGATAGCAGCAAATTTAAATGGTATATACGATACCCAAGTCGGTTTGAAGAACCCATACCCTATGTCATTCATGACTTTGATAAGGTATTAATATTCTAGGGGAATATCTACTAAGCACGTGTAATCCACAAGGGGCCCATTAAGAGCATGCTTGAGATTTGTCAGTGAACAGTAACCTTGTCTTTCGAAGATTACAGAGAGAGAGAGAGAGAGAGAGAGAGAGAGGGGGGAAATTAACTGCCCGAGCACTTCAGTATGGAGAGGATTCTGCTTGCATTAGATACTCCGCGCGGTGAAGAATTTAGAGTATGAAAACCTTAATTTAAGTCGGCTGGAATCTCACTGTTATAACCTGTGAGCTTTATATAACCCCCACGTAAATTACCTAATTGAGACCGGGCATAGTTTTCTTAATCACCAGCTCTTAAGATAATGTATTAATTCGCCGTCCCGGTTACTAAATGCCGAAGAGAGCAACAGAACCACTGAGCTGATTAACAGCTCTCCTAAAGAGGGCTGGCCCGAAGGATTAGACTTATTTTACGTGGCTAAGAACCAATTGGTTACTTAGCAACGGGACCTACAGCTTATTGTGGAATCCGAACCACATTATAGCGAGAAATGAATTTCTATCACCAGAAATAAATTCCTCTAACTCTTCATCAGCCGGCCTGGGGAATTGAACTCCGGCCCATCGAGTGACAGTCCGAAGCTCTACCGACTCACCCAACGGAGGGCTATTTTTTCTCGTAAACCTCTTCACTAAGGAGCTCCATTTGGTTGACAGCCTCACTTCCTCGGTACTCACGGATCTTATGCTTTAAATCACAAGCAAAAAAATGATTAAATCACAAAAGGGGCGGTAAAGACCAGCCACAAGAGACAGATATGGAGGTAGGTCAGGGGACACACAGGAAGGGGTAGAGCCTCCGCAACTTGATAAATCATGATGAAAGCGAAAAGTAGAAGTAGGAGTCTTTTCTCAATCAGTAGAAAGCGAGTGCCATTATAATACGCACAACGCTAACGATACCTGAAGAGACAGGCACTGGAACAATTTGAAGGCATATGGCAAATGTATCCACCCAGAAGCGCGCGAGCATTAAATGCAACGCTTCTTTGTGGGTAACATTTTTTTGTTTTTGTTTTTTGGGTTGTTTCTTCTTTTTTCTTCTTTGTCGTCGAGAATAATACGGGCGAACTCATTCCGATTGTTGCTGTTGCTGTTGCGGAGGCTAATGTTCAACAAAAACCTGGGTTGGGTCAGTGTTGGGTGGTACTGGAATCAGGCGCTCTTGAATAAATTTTCACATCATCTGCGGTGGCTCGTCCAAACCGAAGCCTATGCAGTATACGTATTATAATGGTACGCTTCCTTTACTGATTGAGAAAAGACTCCTACTTCTGTTTTTCGCTTTCATCATAATTAATCAGGTTGCAGAGTAAAGCCCTACAACGCCCTGCCCCTTCCTCTGTATCCCCTGACCTCTTGTGGCTGGGCTTTAGCCTACTACCCCTTTTGTGATTTCATCACTTTTTTGCCAGTGATTTCAGTCCATTTTTTTTTGCAATGGCAACGCCCTAGATCGAGGAAAATACGGTAACAAAGGAGTGGGGGTTAATTAGAGTTTAGATATAGTTTCCGTAGACCTATGCGACTTCGTGGTTACGGTCAGCTCAGCTCGTTTGTCGCGTAATTATATAATTTATATATATATGTATATATATATATATATATATATATATATATATATATATATATATATATATATATATATATATATATATATATATACATGTGTGTGAAAACATTCTAACTATTGAGGTTCTTTATTTATGGTAGGTCGACGATGGCGAAAACCAAAACCGCGTAGGTAAACTCACCGTGTGATATTTTTTAATTAAGATAATTGACAGCAAGTCAGTCACCTTCTTCTGACACCACTTGCTATTCACACACATTAAGAAACGGCGTCTCTTCTAATGTTGTGAGCAGTCCGTACCTGAGAATCAGGAAATTTGAATTTTGGTGGATAATTTGAATGGCATACTGCATGCCGAAAGTCGATATCTTGATCTCCGGAACGGATGAACATATTTCGATGAAATTTGCCACGATTAGAGACCTTAGTGGGAAACCTCTAAAGCCAAAGTTTCATCTCGATCGGTAGAATATTTCCAGAGTTATAAAGGGCAAAAGTCGGGGTTTTTATGTACTCCGGGTGGCTGGGCTTTACTAAACGCCAACTACCTCGGCGGTTGATGTCATTCACCTTTCGACAGCAGGGGTGGAACTCGAGATGATGTTGAGTTCTGCTCAAGTCTGATAGTAAATCGGCTTTGCCGAAGCATTTCTCCGCCTCCACCCCGAGAGACCTGTGCTGTCGCGCTAATCCTTAGAGTACATTGCATTTTGGACTGCTTTGGAAACAAGTAGAGGACACAGTTGTGTGTTATAAAGTTATTTATGAAATGGTATAACAAAATGGCTTGCCTTTCTGGTTCACATTCTCGGTCATCTAACAATGTGATAAGTAATCAGCACCCGAAATTCCAGCGATATATTATGCATGAACGACAAATGTGAATACGATTGCATGCACGACTAAAGTCCAGGTGCAAAGTTATGGCCACCCATGAACTTGCTGACATTTGCATTAACATTCTTCTATCACAGCCGTCATAAAGTAAGAACCCATTTGCACATTAGATAAAAACAAATAAATTGCATGTTCCGTTAATAGTTATTGGCTACATCAGTGGAGTTGAATTTATGATAAAGTGTTTCAATTTTTTTTTTTTTTTTAGTATTCCCTGTCTAATATGGGAGGAAAGGTTGAGTAATAATTGTCCTATATTCATTTCGTCAAAGTAGATTGAGGGTATAGGCACACTCGGGAACGTCTTTATTTAATAATATTAATATGCTATTATATCTAAATAAAATAACATGAAGATGCTATTGTATACAAAATCAAAATAAAATTTAGAATGTGCCTGTTAACTTTTCTCTGCAAGTCTCAACGAAAGTCAGAGATTTCCTGGATTACGAAGCATTTTTGTTTAAGTTTCAGCTGACTCTACGCCAGCACAGGCTCTTGCTCATAGAACAATTTCTGGTCGTATTTATGAAGAGGTGAAGGGCGTGAAAGTATTTTACAAGATATAGGTATGGTTCTTTGGCCTCGCCATTGATTGGTTGGCGCCTCTGGCACGTAAACCAGGTAACTGATTGCGGAGGTCGATGGCCCTTGGTCGTAATCTTGGTGACTGCCCCACGGGGGGTCAGCTCGGAATAATATGCAGGTCTGGTTCTTCAGAGCTTCCCACTGTGGGGTCTTGGTTTGTGGTGTCATTATCGGGAGATGTTTATTGTTATCACAGAGGGTTTCCTGATATTTGTCGGCAGAAGTAATGGCTCCTCCGTAACTTTGGAGATCTTTTCTTTTAGAGTATGAGGAGTCTTGGAGGCGGCGACTGTCCTGTGCGCTGTCGATGACATACATATTAGGTGTCAAGTTCTGACGAGTCAGTTCATGTAGCGCTGCTCGTCACAGTGCCTTCTGGCGTCACCTCCTTAAATGTGGCACGAGATCCTACCAGAAAAACGCACCAAGGTCATCTAACTTAAGTGCCGAGGCATCCTCAGAAATGCTGTCGGAAGTTGTAGACCACACTAGTTTTTCTAATGGCGTCGTCCATGGGTGGGATTTGCTTTCTCTAGTTAGGGAGACAGACGCTTGTTTATTTTTATTACAACAAGTTCCATAGGATCATGGAAGTTAAACAAATTATACGCTTTTTAGGGTCATCACATTTAAAGGGTTTGACGTGTCCGGTGATATTTTGCCGTAAACCACATCCATCCCCCCAATGCACAGAGGTCATATACGCACGGTAATAGAGTTTTAAATATGCTCTATCCTGGCGTGGGTGGCGGGTGGTTTCATGTACCATTGCTCGATGATCTTTTTAATTTTTCTTTTATCTATGTGACGACTAGAATAACCTTTATTAATTAAAACCTGAGCTACCGGGCCGAGTTCTTTATGAGTGGAGTGTCATGAAGAGCAGTGTGAAAGGGCTCTTAGAACAAAAGCGCTGATGACACGTCTCTTATATCTTTCAGGGCACTCACTCCGTCCATTAAGGCAGAGGCCCAAGTTAAGTCCCTTTGTGTACACTTCCGTTTCCTGATGAGCGTTATTCTGCTAAACGAGGAAGTTAAGGAAAGGGAGTTTTCAGTCAGTACTGTTTTCACGCGTATAGCGAAGGACAATACATACTTAAAATTCTTTCCTTAGTCTGTCAGTCGTTCTTGTAGTTCCCCTGACAAAGGTATCATCAATGTACCCGTAGTGGGTGTATAGGGCAGGTATCTTGGAGAGAACAGCTCTTCGTTGGGTGAATCGGTAGAGCTGCGGAATGGAACTCGCTGGGCCGGAGTTCGATTCCCGGGCCGGCTGATGAAGAGTTAGAGGAATTTATTTCTGGTGATAGAAATACATTTCTCGCCATAATGTGGTTCGGATTCCACAATAAGCTGCAGGTCCCGTTGCTAAGTAACCAATTGGTTCTTAGCCACGTAAAATAAGTCTAATCCTTCGGGCCAGCTCTAGGAGAGCTGTTAATCAGCTCAGTGGTCTGGTAAAACTAAGGTATACTTAACTTTTATCTTGGAGAGAAAGAAAAAAAACATTCTTTTAAGATACCCTTATAACAGTTTGCAAATGGGGTAGCCGCAGGGGATCTCATGGCAACGCCTTTTTTGGGGTATACGCGTGGCCTCTGTGAGGGATAAATGTGAACTTTCGTGCAGATCACCACCAGGTGGGATGAAAGGAGTGTCCCGAGACGTCAAGGTAAGGTGTGACGTCATTCGTTCCAGGATTGAAGGAGGAAATGCCCTACAGTCATGGCAAAAGACGATTCGTACCCTTGGTAATTAAGCAAGACTTCTGTAGCTTCTTCTGTACCTTAACCATTTGATGACGAATGTTAAAATGGAGTTTCATGAGCATTTCACCAACAACAAATCAATGCCCCGTGGCTGCTATTACTGCGTCGCCATTTATTGCCTTACTGGTGTTCAGTCATAAATAACTTGTAACATGAATAGCTATTAGGTAGTCTACTGCTTTCCCTAATGCACTGTCGTTTTATGTTTCATCGCAGCTTCATTTTCATTGAGATATTTAACGTACGCTACCAATATTTCTGCAAAACTTATGTGTAATTCTTAAAGTACTCTCGGTTATGGTAAGACTACAAGAATGTAATTCATTGATTATTCCAAGATTTATTTTCTTGGATTTATTTCATGTAGAGGTTACTATTTACTAGAATCATAATTACGTACTCTAACAGAGTTCTCTATTTTTTTCTCGAGTGCTCTTTGTTTGTTTGCTCTCAAGACACTTCCAAATTTTAGTAGCAGACCTCCATAATTTTCTAAGGATGGGCGATAAGGTAAGAAAAAAGAATATATTTTGAGACGGATTCCGATCTTTAGTTTTGACTTCTGAATCGGAGAGAAACACAAATAATATTCGACAGGACCGCAGATTCAGTAAGATTGTTCAGTAGGTAACTCCTCTGACGAAATCATGCGATGGTGATATATTTCCTTGACCTACGGCCTTCCATAAACACCTGACTAATATAATCTGATGGATTATGGGCTCCAGACTGCTGTCAAGGGCTAAGTAATGCGCTATCTAAATGCTTTTTTTTTTTTTTTAGCAAAAACTCCACATTAACCAATTATACCACGAAAATTCAACTGCTCAAGGAAAATCATCTGTTCATGTCACCTCTGTAGTAAGATCAGTTGTTTTATTAATTATTGCAGGGAAGTATTTTTTATATTGGTGTTTATTGTGGCGTTACATCACGTTTTCATTTACTATAATGTCGGTCTCTTTCGGTTAAAAGCCTTAGTTATATAAGTGTGTGTTTTCATTCACTTCTGATGTTTGTTCATGGCCAAGGTTATATGTAGTACTTCTCGAATAAGTGTAGAACACATTAAAAAATGCAAGCATATATCAGAAATATAACACGCAGGAGAAATCATTTTATCGAAGGAAAATATACCTCTTTTACTTTGCTTGTTGTTTGCGAAGTGGTATGACGAGTCTACATTCTAAATAGAAATTACTCTAGGAAATAACCCCAGAACTATCGTACATTCTTTTTGAACAGACACCAGACGTTGTATTCTGACAACGAGAAACAGGTTGATGTGACGGCTGTTCTAGTATTTACGATTAAAAGAATTTGAGATAAGTTAATAAATCATGTAAATAAAAAACATTTCCTTCCTTTACCTGTTCGTCTGATAGTGTGCTATTTTCCGTTTATGATTAGTATTGTACTTCTGATATTATGGCATAAATGTTATAAAAAATGGTGTTGTTATGGACATTATTAACTTACGTCAACATATAACAATCGATAAACACTGAGAACACTTATAGATTCGATTTAAGAAAGATTAAATAAAATCAGGTTACTGAATATACATTCGCTGAAAGAAAGGATACAAAATCGATACAGGTGCGTGTTCCTACAATACATGCATCAGAATCAAATTGCCAAGTTCTCCTAAAAGCTAAACTAAGAGAGAGAGAGAGAGAGAGAGAGAGAGAGAGAGAGAGAGAGAGAGAGAGAGATACTCAAACTGAATGATAGATGGTGCATGAACTAAGCCAATGATTGATTTGTATTTGGAGGTAACGGATGGCATAACAAAAAATCAAAGAGAGAGATTGACACCTGCCATCAGATCTGCATTTGTTTCATCTACAATGTGGATGTAGCTCGAATTAGCGTTTGAAAAAGGAAGATAACCCGTTACTCCCCTCTGACAAAGGCTGGGCCAGTCTTTGTCAGATTATGTCAAGTCCCGGGAAAATTCCGGTCAAAGAAATGTGTCAGTCCGTTAAAAGCTGTTTCAGTAGGTAATAAAGGTGATGCCATGACGTCTGCCTTTGCTTTTGACTTTATGGCGTTCACAGGTTAAGGTAATGCATGCCTGTCTCTTAACAGTTTTTCACTTTATTAGTCAACCAACTATAAAATCCCTCTCTAATAGGTTGTGGGAGACAAAACGTCATTATTGATAATTTTTTATAGAATTTGCAATAAAAACGTTCCGTTCATTGTCACTTGCTATAAAAATAGTCAGTTTACTAGCAGAAATTATCATAACCGTAGTTCGTAAAACATATAAACAAAATGTCGACTCAAAATAACAATGCCCAGTAAGGGAAATTTCTATCTTGAACCAGATTCAAACGAAACCAAACATACTAAAATGCGTTTGTGCAGTTTGTGTCTGAAATATCGCCCCCACCCAAAAAAAAAAAATGTTAAAAGCGTGTCGTCTTTTAATCATTATTTTATTTATTTTCCATTATTCTATCTACCAGTTATAACCTTACTTCCATTATCCTCTTCAAACATCATATTGTTCTGTTACGCACCTTGAAGCTTTTATCTTAGAGACACTTTCAAGAATTTTCGTAAAATATGAAGGGTCAAAGAGACTAGTCCGATACTTCGGAGCACATGCAGATCTTTCTAGTATATAAAGAGGGCTTTCTGGAAAATGAAAAATCCCAGCTAGGCAGCATTTAGTCTATTCTTTTATAGGAACATGCAAGTAACTAGGAGACAATCTGAAAAGAAAGTGTCCTGAAAAAGGGAGAGGAATAGTAAGTGCAGAGTCTGACATTCTGTGTAAATGTGAATGAAATACAAAAAAATTATCTAACGTTGGATAGCGATAATTTTGATGGGCATTTTCCGTAATTATAAGCATTTATTTTCTATGAATTACTTTGTATGTTGTTTAAGGTATTTATAATAACTTTAGCTTTTACGAATGTTATATTACTTAATTTAATTCAGAGAAAATACTCAACTCAGGAATGAACACTCACGCACACGCCCACGCCCATATATATATATATATATATATATATATATATATATATATATATATATATATATATATATATATATATATATATATATATATATATATATTATATCTATATATATGCATGTGTGTGTGTTTATGTATATACATGAATATATATACATATATATATATGTATATGTTTATATGTGTGTCGAAAAGTATTTTTATGCACATATATATGCATGTAACGTACTGATCACTTGGGAAGAAAATAGAACCTTCCTGCGTTACTTAATAAACAAATAAATGTCTTACTGAAACGCAATAAAACAGGTTGCTTACCAGTATTTGCTGACATTAATATTTGTTTGTATATGTTCGATTTAATAGCTCTGGACTTCGCCTCTCAATCCTGATGAAAGCAGAGCGTCCAGAGGATCACGTATGGCTCCATGATGGCTCTGACTTCATTGCCACAGATTTCCATGTTGACAGGCCAATGAATATCGCAACTACTCTAATTGATGGCCGGATTTCTTTTTCCTGTTGCTGAAGCTGAGATTATGAATAATCGGTACGGAATGGACGTCGATGCTATACATGTATAGGAACGTATGACATTTGTTCCTGGGTTATCTTCGCGGGCAAATGTACAATATATGTGACTGGATCGTTTTGGATTTCTTTCGAAGGCAGATATTTGTGACGATTGACGTTAACCTGCTGACGATATGACGTTAATATATGTATCATATGTATGTATATATATATATATATATATATATATATATATATATATATATATATATATATATATATATATATATATATATATATATATATATATATATATATATATATATATATATATATTTATATATACATCAGTAGCTTACTGAGATAACGGATAAAAGCGCCCGAGCCTACATCTATGTAAACGAAACTCCGATATATCGTTGTATATATACGTGAATGCGTGTTTTTGCTATAAAATATATTTATACCCTGTACCCCTTAAACTAAAACTCTTATAACTGCCTATTTTAACAGTTCACTACCTAATTTAATAGTTCAAACAAAAATATGCCTTAAATTATCATACTGAAACAATTTAATATTTCAAACAAAAATACATTACCCTCCTTCAGCTGTTACTCTTAGGTATATACACCCCTAAAAAGCTTATTTACTAATTTTTAAATATTAATATTAATGTAAACGCAGCAAAATGTCTATACAGGTTTACGATCTTTTATCCGTAATTCTAAAAATCGGAAAGCTCCAAAAACAGAAATATTTTCTGGAGACAAGTAATCATTTGCAAAGGTTACAACTATGTTTATAATAATGATGGTTTAAATAAAGGTTGTTTTGCTTGCTGCACTCAGTTATTTACAGTATTTTACATGTACTATTATCATAATTGTTACTGTAGCACAGAATATAAACATTGCCAACCTACGCCATTTACATATGATATTGTTCACATTCTCAAAACTACCAAGACCAGCGGTGGTCTTGGTACTACCGACAGCTTCAGTGCCATTAGTTGCTAGAAGAAACATAATTTGGAGATGAGTTTTCTTGTAAATTAACAAAGTTGGGTTTAAAACGCGCGCATTATTTTATTGTAACAGCAGTAAGTGTGATTTCGCCAGTTCCGGACATCACGTTCGCCTATTCCAAAACGTTTTACGGCCTGCCCTTTATTCGTTTTATTCAGCCTCGGCTATAACCTGCAGCTTTAATTTATGAGGGATGAAGGAAAATGTATATACAGTGAGTTTCACCTGTGGGAGCCACCATTGAGAATCGTCAAGTTTTAACAACTTGTCTACTTGATAGTTAGGGTAAATGACGTCGCACTCAGATGTTCCTCGATTTGGCTGTTCATGCCGGTACAAGTTGACAATCCCTCATCCGGAATTCTAAAAACCGGAATTTTTAATTGAGGATGGAGCATCATCATAAGTATAGCGGTCGATGAAATGCTGAGAGAGAGAGAGAGAGAGAGAGAGAGAGAGAGAGAGAGAGAGAGAGAGAGAGAGAGAGAGGTTGTTACACAAACATAGCGATTTGCAAAAGTCGAATGATGGTTGTATTGAGAATAATGATAATAATTTTAATAAAACTTGTTTTACTGTATCTAAGTATATTGCATGTATTATTGTCATATTATCGTATTACAAAATATGAACAGAGCGATCATGTGCCATTTGCATTCTAGATTTGTTTACATTCGTAAAATCATCAACTGTCTGCGTTTTTCCGACATCATCACTGTCTTTAGTTGCCGAATGAAACTTAATTCAGAGAGGCGTTTCTTTCGTAAATATCAAATCTGGCTTTAAAAACTGCAACTGCTTTATTTATAAACGCAGTAAATTAAATAAAGTACGTGTGGTTTTGTCAGTTTCAGGCGTTGCTTTTGCCTCCAAATCGTTTTGGAGTCTGCTCGTTATTCGTTTCTTTAGCCACACCTATATACCTGCTGCTTCAAGTTAGTGCCATATTGTCTTAACACCTTCTTCTCCATTGCGTGACGGATGAATAAAAACGTATTTGATGTTTATTTATGGAATTACATGGAAAATAAGCAAGTTTTTAACAAGACAACTGTAACGCAACTGCTAGTAAACGTTTGTTAGTTACGCTAACATCGGCAAACAGCTGGTTGTCGATTCTGTTGTTCATGTCAATACTTCCTGTTGTTTATTCCAGTGTTTTGCATGCAGTATACATAAGCATAGTCTTTTTCTCGTATAGCAGTGAAGTCGTTCCGTTTCCCTTTTGCTATAAAAGGTGTATATTTATATAAACAAATAGTACCCGTAAAGTAAGATGAAAACCTTATCATTAATATAAACTGCAGGACAGTAGAAGATTTAGCATAATTTTTAGAGTTGAAAGCAATGTAAATAAATAAAGAAACAGTAACAGTAGCGCAAGGAATGCTGGTAAGCGAGTGGTGTACCAACTAAGAGCTCCTGATTTGAAAAAAAAAAAAAAAAAAAAACAGTTCGGCGCTCGATCCGGAGGCGAAAACCCTCAAATCGATATTTCCATTTTGCACCGATATATCCGTAAGTACGATATACCACGGTCCGTTATCTTGATGGCTGTGTAGTTTACGGCGTCACTGTAGTCCTGAGTTCTTGTTCTTCCGTGGTTCGAGGCCACGAGACGACGAACTTATTACCAACTAAAAAATTCCTCTTTGGGCAACATCTATGAAAATATATTGTTTCCGAGGTAGAGCGAATTGGATATTAAAGGACATTTGTAGCTTAATGCTTTTATATGAATCACGGTGGTGTGATAAAATTCATTTATATATATATATATATAATATATATATATATATATATATATATATATATATATATATATATATATATATATATATATATATATATATATATTGGGCAGAGATATACATATCGGATGTTAATAGAAGCAGGAACATTATGGCTATATGCTTTTGACATGAAAGTATAAAACAAGTTTTCGTAATTTATTTTATCCAAAGGATAAGAGCCTTGATAGCTGCATCCTAAATATTGACAATAATATTCTACTAATTCCAAAAGATAGTGAACTACGAGCATGTAGATCAAGCGTTCATTAACAGGGTAAGTGAGGAATCTTCTCTAGCTCGAATGACTGTGTGACTAATTAAAAAGGTTGTAGGCTTACTACATTTTCTGTTTGTTAAGAGTAAGGTAACTGACAAGAAATTAATCTAATCAGAGTATATGTAACATAGGCTAACTGTAGGTAGCGCCCTGAAAGTTAGAGTTTAATGCAGTGATATTTACCCAAATATGTACCTTGACAATGTCATTTTTCTGAACCTAAAAAATACAGTGAAGAGTCGGTTTAATTCTCTGGAAAATTATCATGAACTTTTCATGATGAAGCAGAGAACACTAGGTCCTAAAAATGAAGATGATAAGGGAAGTTTGATTAATCAGTCTTGTGAACGTTTGAAGAAGAAGAATACGAAGAATACAGATACATCTAGGTGAGTTATGTGGGACGGGAAGGATGGAGATGAGAAAGTTTTGTGAAAGTGAAAGAACTGGAAAGGCTTTCTAGGCGATGATACAAATGATGGTAAATGATGATGCTTATATTTATTATTAGGTTCTCATTCCCAGAATGAAATTTTGGTATTTTTCGTCACCTTTCACAAAATCCCTATCTAACCTTCTCTGTCTCAGGGTTAATTCGTTTTAAGAACCAGCGATGATAGCTAACATGCTAGTGAGCATTAAGATTATTTTTTTACTTGTTTATGTTAAAACTCAAATTTGCAATTTTGATGATTCCGAAACAAAATTTTAAGTCATTATCTGATCCACCGGCAGCTACTGGTGTGTGAAACTTCTTTCCTATATTTACGGTGTTTGATCGGTTAGAATGAATATTGAAAACCTAACTTTGATATATTATATTTATAACCTCTTAGCATTTATGGATGTTCATAAAAAAATACAACGACAACAGCAATAATAATAATGATAATAATAATAATAATAATAATAATAATAATAATAATAATAATAATAATAATAATAATAATAATATGACAAACCTGATTTTTGGGAATATAAACATCTGACTTATATTATTTAAATATTCAAAGAAGAGGTTTGTTTGACAACAATAATAATAATAATAATAATAATAATAATAATAATAATAATAATAATAATAATAATAATAATAATATGAAGGGAGTAGCCCCTCTTTCAAGCATGTTCGGTTAAATAGAATGGCAGCATCAGTGGAATTGATTTTATATAAGGTCTTTTCAATTCTTCTTACTATTTTCTTTTCTTCAGGGCTGATATTTGCTAAGAGCTGGCCGATATACATAATCTGGATAAGGAAGGTAATCGTGACTTCAATAATAATAATAATAATAATAATAATAATAATAATAATAATAATAATAATAATAATAATACATGCATAGAGAAAATTACACTCGCTCGAATAAAATTTTGTTCTATATTTATGTTGATCATATGCATTGCTAGAAATGAAATATCGAATTGTACTCGAAAACATTTCACGATCTCATCATTAGCAATGCTTTATCAATAGCAGTTGAGTCAAAAGCACTAAATCTAAATTGTTGTGCCTCTCTATGACCTCTAAGTTTATTGTATTTTCTTTATTTCTGCCTATATTTTTAAGTAATATGAAATTATTCTTCTTTTCTATCTAAACGTATTCTAATTTAATGGGAAGTAAGTATTGGAATTATTTTATTTTTCGTGTATCGGTTGCAATGAATATTGTTTAAAATTTGCATGTGAAATTTTAACTAGTCATTTAGCTTTGTAATGCTAAACATTTAATTTTCAGTTTTGGCTAAAATATTTTTCTGCCTGTCTCGTCACAGGGAAGCCATTTCTGTAATTGATGTCATTTACAATATTGCACATGTATTGATATCGGAAAATGTCTCATTATCATTATCATCATCGGCTTGGCCTCCGATGAGAACCGTGACAAGTAATTCCTGCTCCATTACATGATGACCTGAGTGAGAATAATGTCCCCAATCGAAATACATTTTCCGAGTCTGATTAATCGATTGCATCTGCTTTTGGCACTGCGCCTGGACAATCACAACTGCGAGTCTGCTCATGCGAATGTTTGTACATCATAAGGTGTTCCAAATGGAGTGTGGTTTAGTTATTACTCTCAGAGATTCCTGTCTAAAATTATATAATTCGGGGGATTGATCTCCTTCCGTTAAATTTCCTCGGGTGTTTACGGTTTTGCTAGTAAAAGAATAATTATAATTTCATATTAGTGATATCGGTATAAAAATCCTAATATTTGATCAAAGTGTTTTCAGGTAGATAATTGGTTATAGTTTTTCGTTAATCATTGTTTCTCTTTTTTCATAGTTATTGTTTTTAACTGGCTTGTTTCTGAAGAAATGACTCATACGTATCTTATCATTCTGTAAGCAAAATGGTCAAGTTTCAGTGACTGTCGGAAGTAAAACACTCGATTACACTCGAAGACATTCCATGATCTCATGACAAGTAATTCTCTGTCAATAGCAGCAGAGTCCAAAATATAAGCACTGAATTATTGTAACTGTCTAGACATTTCAGTTTCAAATGTATTGTATTTATTTAATTTTTGCATATATTTTATTTAATATCAAATCTTTTTCTATTCAGTCTAAAAAGATTCTAGTGTAGTGTGAAGTGAGAATTACAATGATTTTTGTTTATCTACCTGTATCGCTTGCAAAGAATATTTTAATTTGCAAGTGAAGTCATAACAAGGAATTTAGCATTGTAATCCTTTACATTTAATTTTGAATTTTGGCTCAAATATTTTTATCCTTTCTCGTCACAGAGAAGTCATTTCTGTAATTGATGTCATTTACAATATTGCACATGTATTAATATCGGAAAATGTGTCATCATTATTATCATCATCGGCCTTGCCTCCGATGAGGACCATGACAAGTAATTCCTGCTCCATTACATGATGACCTGAGTGAGAATAATGTCCCCAATCGAAATACATTTTCCGAGTCTGATTAATCGATTGCATCTGCTTTTGGAACTGCGCCTGAACAGTAACATCTGTGAGTCCTCTCATGCGAGTGCTTGTACTCCATAAGGTGTTCCTAAGTGAATGTTTTTTTTCTCTCTCTCATTAATATTATGTATTTCTGTCTGACATAAGAATTCTGATGAATTGTCTCCTCCAGTTAGTCTCGCGGATGATAAACATTATGTTCGTAAAAAAAAATGGGTTGTGATAATTTATTTCAGATGAAGCTACTATCTTATAAAAAATCAGTTTAAAATAAAAGATTATTCGTAGTTATTTATTAAATGTTGTTATTATCTTTTCATAGTGATTTATTACCTGGCATGTGCAAGAAGTAGCCCGCATTATAATTATGCGCGAAATGATCAGCTTTCAATACTGAACAAAACACGACCCCCTAAGTTAGTCAACAACTAAACCCCATCTTATGTTATGACATGAACATTTGTTCTGGTGAATATCATGAACCATCAGATATTGATCTTAAAATAACATCCTTTCATCAGTTCTTCGTAAATAAAAAGAACACTCAGCTGAAAGGATGGATAAATGAAGTCATACTAATGATGAATACATGGATTAATTATGCATTTGCAATAACCATGTGTCCCATGTGTCCCAAAAATTATGTCATGAGAGGGTCACAGAATTAACATATGCGAAAGACTTCATTAAACTTTGCTCGCCTTATTCTTAGATGTCTTTTGACACATATACAAACCAATGCACACAGGCATTAAAAGTGGGAATAATGAACTCACTTATTTTTTTAAGGCAGTACAGCTAATTTTGATGCATATAGAAGGTATCCCTCTCACTCTGAAACGAATGGGATGTCAGGTACAGAATACATAATTTTGTGTGTGTATGCATGTATGTATGTACATATATATATATATACATATACAAATACAGTAAATGGATGTATATATGTCTGTGCGGTTGTTTGTTTGTTGGTGTGTATATAAAACAATAGAAATGATATTATTATATTGCCTTTTTCATTATATTTCATAACTACGTTTTTGTTAACATCACAATTATCTACCAAAACTGCAACAAACCTGAAAATTCAAAGTAGAGCTGAAAAGAGACGACGAAAGCCAGAAATGAGAACCTGATCAATACCAGCATGCAATTTGGGTTTACATTAGAAGGGAGCTTTCTTTGAAGATCGGTTCCCATATTTACAATTCAAGCGTACAGGGCGATAGCAATATTTGTTTTATCGTCCGAGTGTGAGTAGATGTGGCGAGAGTTGAATAATAAATTCGTCAGTGTCCGTCAGGAGCCGAGGGAACCCCCCCGCACGCGATCAGAACTTGGCACACGATTCCCTCGGGAACTGAGAAGATTCGCTTACTCGAAATCATTTTATTTCGAGGCGCCAGAACCGTTTGCTTCGTCTGTTCTGCGGTTTAATACGGTATATTTTATTTTAGTTGTCTTTACTGCCTGGTTATTGCAGTTATAGATGTATGGTATTTGGAATGGAACTTCGTAATGCATCAGATAGTTTCATGATATGAAATATTATTCTTATAAATCAATGAGGTTTTCATTTTCGGATAAAGAAATCCTATCGAGTCAAATGTAACATCAATACTTTCCAAGTTTAAGAGGTTCATATCTAAGGCTGTAGTAAATTTATTTGTGTAAATCACGATTTGTATCATAAATAATAATTTTAGTCTTCAGTTTCTTTCACGCTTTGTTCATTAACAATTCTTTAATTATATAGTTATTTATTGTTCTGACACGGATGATAAATTTTTTAGAATCTTACATCGATTTTCAATGAGTGAGAAGCAAACAAGCAAAAATGCTATTTAAAATGTTGGTTATATTTTTCCCTGATTTTGTTAAGGAAATTTAATCGTATAGTAAAAAAAGAGTTATTTCAGGATTAAGCTAAATGCTTTCGAGCTTAGTGTGAAGCGTTCCTTTTAAAATAAGCTACATATGAACAAATAATGAATTACAAGAAATATTGGAGATGACATTGTTTGCCTTCTACTTTTTTATTTTATCTTTATTGTTGGTCTTATTTACATATTACTTAGCCTCTTACCGTTTGTTTTTTCACCAATAATTCTGTGTTTTGAGACTTTTAATAGTTTGTATCAAGTAAAAAAAAATGATGATTATACGTAGAAGAGATGATATTTTGCGCCATTATCAAAATAACTGCAAACATCAGTGAAAATGTCATTTTTCACCATGAGTTATGGGTCATTATGCATAGTCATTTCGAATATTTAAGAAATGTTCTGAAAAAAAGTTGAAATTCCAAAAGCAATTGTCTTTACTTGTCAGAATTGCATAATTCTTTTCACACCATGCCATCTGTGTATGCAAGAAAGTTATGAAAGTCTCGCTTTTACGATAGCCTTGTGATTTTACTTGCACAAGCAAAGTCTCATTCATGTAGATTCCAATGAAATCTACAGCCCTTTGTTAGCCGAGTCAGTTGAGCTTCAGACTGTTACTCGATGAAATCTACACGACATTCAGGAAAGGTGCTGCCACTTTCAGCCTTCATTATTCACAATTATTTTTCCCGTGGAAAAAATTGCAAAATTATGAATATATATTATTCTCTCATCCGTATCAATTATTAAAAAAGCAAGTAAATCCGATGCATCATTAATTTAGGTACAATCACTTATATTTTAAATAAAACCCAACGCTCTGTTCCTGACTGGTACATACCATATGTCCGGCAACGGGCAGCGAACTGAGCCAAAAAAGTTGCCTCCCCACATCACGGTCCAGAACGATGAAGTGCGCATCAGGCTCATCGATTGAGATGAGCTATTTGATCAGGCCGTCTCCGAAGGAGAAAAAAACCTTGCAGGTTGTTCACATTAACGTACAGTTTTGCCTGCGCAGGTTTAACTGCGTAGGTAAAACTGAACGTTAGTGGCGGCCTTAAGCGACGAGCAAATTCATTTCTCGCTCTCTGCTGACGTCTCCTGAATTCGTACCGGTTTTATTTTCCATTCTCTCATATTTATCCATTTATCACTTTTTCCTGTAACTTGTCTCTCTATGCAGGCTGACTTCCCTTTGGGGCCCTCTTGGGTTTGTAGTCTGTTGACTCTGTTCGTGAAGGTTTTCAGCTGAAGAGAGAGAGAGAGAGAGAGAGAGAGAGAGAGAGAGAGAGAGAGAGAGGTTACAGCTTCGAGCGTAGACTATTGCAGTGATGCCAACAGGTGAATTATAGGCCCAAGCATTCTTGTCTCACTTTTTAATCAATGGTTGTAACTTAGAAAGCTGCTGTTTCTTTAAGGGGTCGTATGGTGATTGATTGAAAACTTTTATCATTTGGGGATATTACTATAATATTTATACAAAGAATAAAAAGACATTATATATATTACTAGCTCTAGAAGGTATACTCTGGAAACCTTGCATTTAGTCCCCCTTTCCAAATAAAAAAATACTAATGGTGCAAATCCCTTGTAAAAAATACTTAAGAGAACTTTTAAATTTAAAAGAATATTTTTAATGCTTTATTTGTTTACAAATAAAGCATAAAAATATATATTTTTTAATTTAAATCTAATTTTTTTACGGTCAGTGAAAAAATCTGCCAAAATGTTATCCTCGCAGGTATTTCAAGTTAACATAATTTGCTTGCTAACATACTTGTAAATTTTAACGTCTACTAAGAATAAATTCAGGTAAATTAGTAATTATTGTGCCTTAATTTGAGACAAGTTCCGTCATTGAATTGGGTGTAATGTTGTTTCCACTATTACTAGAACTGGCAACTCTCCAGTGAAGTTAAAGGTATGGTAAGTGTAGACTTATGAAACGTTTACATCATTTTAATTTTTCTGTTGATATTGGACATAATGATATAAACAACGCATAATGTATCTAATGACAATTGTCTAAAGGCATGTTGACTTAGTTGTACAAATCATTTCGTAAGTTTCACAGTATTTTGGTGCTGTTAGTCATTTAACTCTTCTGCTAGAGAATAAACGTTCATTCGGTGTTTCCATTTCAGCTTTTTTCCACGTAAATGCGAATATTTTTACCTGTGATTTGGCCTTTAATTTTATGATCTATGAACTATGTTCGCATATGACAGACTCGGCAATTGAAACATAATTGCGTATTAAAAAGATTTTGAAAAGAATATTCAAAGATAGCATTCATAGGGCTTAAATGAAGCGATCGAAATTTAGCAGATTCAAAACATTGCATATGCTCAATTCACTAAATGTAGCACCTTCAGTTTGAGTTGGATATAATAGTTTACTTATTGATTAGAAAACTGATATAAAAGTTCACAATATCAGCCATTCACACAGCTTCTTCCCAACCTTCCATTAAGAGAAGACATGAGCCACTGAATCTGGTGGTTTTTGAAATCTCACTGTAGCTGGCTTTGAAATTCAGTGTTGGCACCACTGCGTTCGTTGTTGACGTTTGTATGTGTTAGTGTCCGTCTTACGCGTGTTATTGATTCATGTGAGAAACTTTTGGTATTTCGTTAGTACAGTTGACCAATGTACGAAAGTGCTTGTGGATTAGCTGGCTTAAAGAGTAAATTCGTCGAAGGCCACTATTGGCTGCATCAGTTAAGGTGAGAGAAACCTAGGCCTGTTGTTGTAGGCTACCATATTTCCAGATGGTAATTCTAAGCCGGCTACCCGCAGTGAGGTAGCCTATAGTAATTGACGTTTTCCTATGTTATTTTACCTGCTGAACAAGAATTTAAAATAATATTTTGTCGGTCGGCTGTAGCTAATATGTAATTGACCCTTGAAAACTGCACGTCTGTACCAGGGGGTCACACACAGCTCAAGGGTAAATTACAGTGTAGCAGCAGCCGACCGGTAAAATATTACCTTAAACTCTTGGAAAGCAAGTAAAATAACATAGAAAAACGTCATTTGCCATAGTGTAGCCCCCATGCATACTATTTGAAGCTTTCGTAAACGGGAAACAAAACATTACCATTTCCGCCCTCAACTTGGGTGGTCTCTATAGATCGCTGTGGCAGAACGGTGCTGCGCGCCTTATCTGCATTTTTTTAAATTCCTGGCAAGCTCATATGTTCTGGCAAGAGGTAATTACTTTAAATTCTTGTTCAGCAAGTAAAATAATTAAGGAAAACGTCCGTTGCCAGTCTCTTGCGGCTCTCGCTAAGCACAGAAAACCGGCAGCTGCTGAATGGTGAACCAAAAGCTAGTGCATGCGTGTTAAGGCTTAGAATCAGTAGTAATAGCAATGAATGAAAAGTGCCTTTGGAATGGCTCCCACTATCCATTTATTCGCCTTCTTTTTACGCTTGTTTTTTGTGTTCCAAATGGCATATATAACAGGAAATACAACAATGAGGTACCGAAACCTTTTCCCAAGTTATTTACCCCACCAAAAACCCCGAATTCCCAACAGATCCCCTTTACTGTTAGCTATTCTTGAAAGGGTTTTACCACACCAGTTCTAAGATAATTTGCAGCTTAATTACAGCCGAGCAACAAAATATTACTTTGAATTCTTGTTCAGCAGGTAAAGTTCTACAGAAAAATTTCAACTGCCATAGCCTAGCTCACAACGGACAACCGGCTTAGATCTACCCTACTGGCTTATATTTTCATTCAAAGCTAAATAGATGCATCATATATATGTTTCAGCCTGGTTATATTGGCCGGTGATTTCCAGAAGTAAATTTTTATGGCTGTAGCCTAGTGCTACAATATTTTAAGTCAAAGCTTAATATATGAACCACGTATATGTCTCAGACTGATTATATATAGCCTAATACGCTTCAGACTGATTAGGCTATATTGGTCGGTTTAGGCTAAGCCATCCGTTTTTGTGTTTTATCCCTCCTTCAGTATCCAAAAGTACTGGTATCTGTGTAAGGGACTTCATTTTTATAGGTAGGAAATATAGAAAACAAGTGCAAATGCAAAAGTCAGAAAGGAAGGAAATACATAAATGACAACACATCCAGTCAAAAACATATGTAGTTCATGCATAACAACTGTAACAGTCACCAATAATTTGATAAAGCATGAAAAGGTAGCAAGGATAATTAAGAATGCACCAAAGCTATCATATGGCTCGGTATTCTACCTAGCTCTGGGGTTTCCTTTCCCTGCACACCCACCCCACTCTCCCCCTCCACCTAACCAGAACTATATCACCATGAAAGTCGAAAGAGTTAAAGGAAGGGTTTCAATCTAGCTTAACCTTCTCCAACTTAACCTAACCTAGGGCACTTGGTCCTTACTTGACTGGGGCCTTTGTCCCTCTGGACATCTCCTCCCTCCTTTTATAACCTGACCTATAGCAACATGAACCATAAAAATAAAATACAGAAATTTCTGTCAACCTAACCTTGCACAAACCACTTTCCTTACATTGACGATGGGAGATATACAGTTACTAGGCACAAATTTTTCCTTGATGCTTTCACACAAGATTTGTTTTCTAGAGGAGAGGCATTTATCTATGAAAGGAATTACTTTATTTCCAGATAAATAGAGTTTTTTACTACTTTTAAGCTGCAGTCAGACTGTTAAACTGAAGATGCTGTTGTGAAAATTGGTAAAAGTCAGAAAACATACTAATAGTTTAGCATAAGAATATATGAAGTTTTAATTGGTTAAAAATGACGTTTTTGAGGTGAAACTTACCCTCGATCATTTGCTTTATCTGTGATTACTTATCCATGTTATGTAGTTGCAGATGAAGCAAATGATAGAGGGTGTGTATCTAAAAAATTGATTTTATCATAAAAATCACCAGTTTTGAGGTGAGATTTACCCTCTATCATTTGCTTTATGTGCAACTACTTAATGCGGTTAGTAGTTGCAGATATTTCAAATGATAGAGGGTAAGTACAAAAATTGATTTTATCATAAAAAAAATCACAATTTATGTGACAGGAAAAAACTGTCATAATTGCTTTGATGTGCTAAAAGTACCTAATACCTCCCAGTTTTAACCAGTTGCAAAGAAATAAACAACTGTTGTAAGTCTTCACACCTTTATGAATATCTGACTACTATTCACTTTCCCTCTGTATTTCTTATGGAAAATCTCCTGAAAGACCATAAATCGACAATTTATGAAAATAGATTCTGTGTTGGCAAGGAATTAGAGTACATTATCACAATATTACCACCTAGACTAGTTACTTGTAGCCTATAAACTTGTTAAAGTCACAAATATTCTAAGATTAGGACAGCATTTCTGAACATAAGAAGTGTTTACTCAGTGGTAGGGTCAAACTACTCAATAATGATCATAAGTCTAGGTATGCTTGGCTATAATGGAATGGTTCTCTGTTAGCATACCTTGTTACAGGAAAATGGTGTAGTTGCACACAATAAGTCGTGTGGGTAATAGTGTAGTTTACCTAGAGCATGATACAGTTTATTATTATTATTTCTTTTTTATGGTTTCATTCTATGCAAATTTTTCTTGTATAGACTTCTATTTGAAATAAATAATCAGGAGAAAATTAAAGTTTTTGCATGTTGATGTGGTCTGGCATCAGCGAGATACTTTGCTTTAGATCAGATTAGGTTATATCCTGGGTCAAGTAGGACACACCCTACTTCATTATTGTATTTAAGATTATTGTAGGATCTGTTCCTGCCTGTTTACCCTTTCTTGCAATAGAAGCTATTATCAAAATTGTTTATTATACAACTAAAATCCTCCAAAGCAAAACATTCCATTTTTCATTGATTACAGCTAAAGTGTAAAATTGTGCTATTTGCTCATTATACCATATCACACCATAATACCATACTTGTATGATTCTCAGTATATGTAATCATAGCCTATCGATAGAGTTTTTATGCGATTAGTTAGATGCTGCTGAATAGTCACCAGTCTGAAAAAAATACATTTGATGACAGTGCATTAGACTACATAAGACTGTACTGTATATGATGCAAAGCGTAAACACACACCAGGTGTAATTGCTTCTTCATAGGCTGTCAATATGTTGTAAACAATTAATTTGCAATGAAAGTGGTGTAGAGGACTTTTGTCAAAAATGACTAGAGAAAGAAGAACTAATAATACAGAAAAATGGAGCATTTATGGTCTCCTTGTAAAACTTTATAGGTTATAAGTTCTATGATAGATTTGTACAAGATTTCCTTAAATGTATAGTTGGTAAGTGTGTGATATAATAATTTCTCGCCAGACGCATATCACATATTCAGACTGCTTCTCTCATGTTTTTTGCATTTTGACATGATTGTTGCAGCAAACCACCCATTACAGTACGTCTTCTTAGCCTATATATGTAGCAATTATTGGTGGACCTGTGAGGTCCCAGTCGGTCGCTGACCCTCAGGGGATCCTTCGTTTCAAAAACAAAAATCAGCGTGATGCGCCAAGTGCTCTCAAGAAACAGATCCAGCGCTCCTGATTCAAACGATCTTTTACGAATTTTTCAGATGCTACTTCATGACATTGTTAGAACTGTAATTATGAATGCATGTCTGACATTGCAAGCCTTCCAACCATATATATTGAACTCTCTTTCCAATTTTTTGTATATAGAATTGTTAACCATTTTTCCAGGTGTGAGAAAACACATCTGGTTGTGTATAGATATATCTCTGTTTTTCCCTAATGTCAAAGCTACTTTTACTCTTGCAAGAGTTCTTGACCTGTCCGAGATTTTGTATAGATAAATCAGAATACACCTTGACTCTACCTCTTACTTGCTGCCATGTTATACTGGTGACCTCATGGATGACTGACACTGCCAGCACTGCCTATCCAACGACAACGCCGCAGCAGCAACAAGCATCCGCCTACCACCCTTCATAACCCACAACCCAGAGGCCTGGTTCTTCAGAGCGGAGACCATCTTCAGGTCTAAGAAGATCTCCTCCACATCCCACAAAGCTGATGCCATCCTTGAATTCTTGCCAGATGATGTCTATGAACATACAGCGGAATGGCTCGCCGACCAAAAGACCGCCGTCACCTATGAAGGTTGTCCTTCAGCATGCTGCCTGCCTGAAAGCAAAGTTCTTAGACAACGTGGGTGTAGCAATAAGAGATAGCGGCTGTCACACGGCTACAAGCAAATGTGGCGCCTAGTTATGATTCCTGCCACAGATGGTCACCCAGAGACTACGTTGGACCCTGTAAGAGAGGTCCTACTCAAAATTACCCCGCCAGACAGTCACAGCCATCTCCAATGAATCAACCATGGACCTTGACAAGTTCCTGAAGATGGTCGATGCTGTCCACCTGGCCCACAAGTCGACTGAGCCTACACAACCACCCCTAGGAGCAGCTGTCCCACAGCCACAGCAACAGACTGACACAGACACACACACCGATCCAAGGGCTACTGAGCTTCAAGTGGAAAAACAAACCAAAATACGAAACCAAAACAGAAGAACGTCCCAAGGACATTTGTTTCTACCACTGGGGGTTCAGGAATGAAGCTGGAAAATGCGAAAACGACTGCCGCTTGTCAAAAAACATGCAAAAGGGTCACAGCAGTGACCCAACAAACTAAACATCAGCAGTGGGCAGACTGGTTGCCTCATAAGAGAAACCACACCTGCTTTCTGCTGTCTTTCTTCGAGTTACAGACAAAAAGACTCCACGTGTTTTTTCGTAACAGACAATAGAGCAGATATGGAGTTCCTGGTCGATACCGGTGCATGCAAGTTATTTGTACCAGCCAACCCACACAAATGCCTCAGTCCAACCTCCAGCACTGCAGATGTCCACTGCCAGCGGAGCCCTACTGAAAATATACAGGAAGAGGACCATGAATTTGTCATTCAGTGGGAAGCATTGCAACTGGGTGTTCATCACAACAGATGTAACAATCTCACTTTTAGGAGTAGTCTTCCTAAAAGCCCACAACATGATGGTGGATATAGTGAAACAGCAGCTGATCACGCACCCAGCCCCTGTAGCTCCACTCACTCCGACTCCAGCACCAGAGATAAGTCTCTTACAGGAAGTTCCTGGAGGTATTTAAGGACAACCTGCAACACGACCTGACCAAACCTGCAAAGCACCTCGTCCAGCACCACATAGTCACAGAAGGTTCCCCAGTGCACGCCCGTTTCAGAAGATTGGCCCCAGAAAAACTTGCCCACGCCAAACAAGCTTTCCAGACATGGAACAAGCATGAATATGCCAAAAAGCCTCCAGCCCCTGGGCATCTCCCCTCCACATGGTACCAAAACATTATGGCACATGTAGACCCTGCAGCGACTACTGGAGACTCAACATCAAGACAGTACCTGACAGGTACCCACTGCTGAACATCACCCACATAACAAACCAGATGGAGCGCACCAAAATATTTACGAAGATTGACCTGCTGAAAGGATACTTCCAAGTCCCGATCGCAAAGGAGGCCCAAGAAAAAATGGCCATTATCACCCCCTTCAGCATGTACATGTTCAACTACAGCTGCTACGGCTTTCGGAATTCAGGTACAACCTTCCAACATCTGATGGACGAAATCCTGGGCAATCTACCCAACATCAAACAACACATGAGAGGCGTCAGGCGGGTCCAGCAAATACTCAAAGAAAACGGACTTATAGACCAAAAGGACAAATGTGAATGGGCAAAACCAGTAGTGTAATTCATAGGGCACCAAATAAGCCCTGAAGGCATCAAGCCCCTCCTGACGAAGGTCCAAGCAATCACCGACTTCCCAGAGCCAACAACAATCAAAGCAGTCCAAGAATTCACAAAAATGATTGCTTAAAAGGAAAACTTAGAAAATTATGTTGGTATGAAAAACAAAATAAAGCCTTCATCCTAGCCCAGAAAAAGCAACCACTTCTGCTGTCACGCTAATCTTTCCTTTACCCCATAGGTCCCTCAACCTAACGACGGACGTGAGTAAAACAGCGATGGGCGCGGTACTCGAACAAGACATGGACGATGGTCTTTGCCTGTTGGCATTCTTCAGCAAGAAGTTACTGCCAGCAGAACAAATGTACTCCATGTTCAGTCAAGAGTTACTGGCAGTCCACAGAGCCATCCGCCACTTCCGACACATGCTAGAAGGATGATAATTCATGGTGCAGACAGACCACCAACTGTTGGCACACGCCTTCACCAAAAGTGGAGACGGTCAGCAAGACAGCAGTGTCACTTATCGTCGATAGCCGAACACTCCTGCACCATCAGATACTTAAAGGGCTCCTCCAACAATGTGGCAGGCGCCCATTCCCGAAACTCCATCAACACCATCCAGCTCTGGATATCGAAATAGCATTGGCTCAGAAAGGATGACGTGGATCATCAGTGGGAGAAAATGCCCCATCCATAACCAAAGGGAAGCAATCACCTGTGAGACAAGTACCGGATGCCCTCGCCCATAGCAGATGGAAAGAGCCTTCAACCTCACCCACAACCTGTTGTGTGCAGAGCACTGAATAGGCTGGGTCAGCAGGCATGAATGTACTGCCAGTACAGAAATGGGAATGAGTTCCAGACAAGAGGAGCCAACATTGACATAGTGGGACCTCTCCTGCCCTAGTGGAGCGATCATCTCACCAGATGGCCAGCCCAGTAAGGCAGGACAAAACTCATTCACAGGCAACTGCAGTACATAGCCAAACCCAGAAGACAAAACTCTTTCACGCAACAGCATATAACCCAGAAGCAAACGGCATGGCGGGGCGGCTACACGGCTCCCTCAAATCAGCACTCACTGCCAGCTGTCAAGGCGGGAGTTGGAGAGAGGAATTACCGTGGGTCTTGCTGGGACTATGAACAGCTCCACATGCGGCATTCAGCGCATCACCAGCAGAAACACTCTGCGGACAAGCATTGGTGATACCGGCGGACGTTTTTTAAACCCGACAGATCCCACGACTCGTCCAGACGTCCATAGAGCATTGGAAAACATCATGCCGGTTAATACAACATATGATGTAGGAAGGAAAGAATACGTCCTCGAAGACCTCAAAAGAGCAAAGTATGCGTTCATAAGAATAGATGAATAGAGGGCCCCCCCTTTCTCCAGCCTACTCGGGACCACACAACATACTGCAACACAGAGAGAAAACGTACCAGCTGACGGTGGATTGGGGGATCACCTGGGTCTCCACTGACAGATTAAAACCAGCCTACTCTCCTAGGCCCTACGTGGGAAGGGGTGGGGGAGTACTGTGACGTCCCGATTGGTCGCCGGGACCCTCAGGGCATCCTCGCTTCAAAAACAAATATCTGCGTGATGCACTGAGTACTCTCAAGAAACATAGGATCCAGCGCTCCTGATTCAAACGATCTTTTACGAATTTTTCAGAAGCTACTTTATGACACTGTTGGAACTGTAATTATGAACGCATGTCAGACATTGCAAGCTTTCCAACCATATGTATTGAACTCTCTTTCCAATTTGCATATAGAATTGTTAACCATTTTTCCAGGTGTGAAAAAACGCATCTGGCTGTTTTTCCCTAATGCCAGATGCTACATTCACGCTCGCAAGAGTTCTTGACCTGTCTGAGATTTTGTGTCAATAAATCAGAACACATCGCGACTCTGCCACTTACTCGCCGCCTTGTTATAGACCATTGTGGGAAACTGAAAATTTTGGATAAGGACTAGGCTAGTGGTCAAAAGCATAAATCACAAAAAAGTACCTTACATAACGTTTTGCATCCTGCTAGTAATTTTAAGCTTCTCTACGACACAGTTTTGCCTATGCCCAGAGAATAAACCGTGATCCTCACCCGAAAAGAGTTAAATTAAAACATAGAAAAAGATTCCATGATGCTAACTGAAAAGGGTTACAAGAACTGTATACTCCGGCTTATATTTCATACATGGTATGATAATATTCATGTCTTTTAATAAATGCAAATATCTTTAGAAATAAAAAAAAATGAACCACGCATTCCTAAACCAAAAGGAATTCTCGAAAGTATTTCAATGTTCTAAAAGTTGTAAGTTCCTTTTTGTCACTATCTTCAAGTGTTAAAGTGAGTTTGTCACCATCCTCAAATGTTATAGTGAGTTTGTCAACATCTTAAAATGTTATGGAAAGTGTCACCATCTTAAAATATTACAGTGAGTTTGTCACCATCTTCAAATGTTATAGTGAAGGCTGCCAAAACGGTGCAGTTATACGATTATTGTTTTTTTGGAACTTTTTTTATATTTCTCTTTGATTTTCCCCTTGCCATTCAAATGCTGTATTCAGCAAAACTCTCTCTCTCTCTCTCTCTCTCTCTCTCTCTCTCTCTCTCTCTCTCTCTCTCTCTCTCTCTCTCTCTCGTTTCGTTTTTATGGGAGAATGAAATCTAAAACCTGAATAACGTGTATGTGATTACTTTATGTACTTGTGTGTATTTAAAAATGTATGAAACTCTCTCTCTCTCTCTCTCTCTCTCTCTCTCTCTCTCTCTCTCTCTCTCACGTTTTTATGAGAAAATTTGTGTGACTGCTCTATGTATGTGATTGTATTTCAAAATGTGTGAAGTTCACTTCAATCTTGTCTGATGTTCTTTATTTTGGTTTTACAGGTAAGTGCCAAGTTAAGTACTATTCCATATGATACACCTTCATCGCAACCTTCATACTCACAGGTAGGTGGTATCTTGTCACGATACATGTTGAATTGTGGTACAGGTCATATGTCAGTGCTGTGTTTATTTTCGAATTCTTTCTGGTTTCGCTTCAATTACCCGTTTTGCGTTTGTTGTTGCACCCCGCTAATGTTTTTGCGTAAGCGAAATGCGCTGGAATATTTAAACATTTTTTGTAAATGACTTCGATTGCGCAAATAACCGGCCATTCGTTCAGTTTTGAAAAGCCTTGCGTTTTATTATGCTTTTACGCGACGTACGAAATTTCAGGTCATGTTTTTGTTATTAGGTGAATTTTGTACATTTTAATATTTTTGAAGGTTGGAAATTAGTAATTGTAAGTGAGTAAAGGTATGTAGGTGATTATACACTAAGAATTATAAACACATGTGGATTGTTAATAGCCACTGTTACTTTATAAGAAATTTACACACACCCACATTTGTAGTAGCCACAATGCCCTCTTAACCTCTCGATTTCATCGCACTTTTTGGATACGTTTGTCACTACACAGCCTGAGATTCAAATGAAGAAATAAAGTAACGAATTCTAACGCCTGCTACGGCCGTTAGAATTCGTTACTTTGTTTCTTGACACGCGTATTAAAAAAGCGTGAATAAACAGAGAAATTATGAAGTCACTGGAGCTATTACATATAACATATTTAGTTTGGAAAAATATATTATATATAGTTATATTTTATATATATATATATATATATATATATATATATATATATATATATATATATATATATATGTATATGTGTGTGTGTGTGTGTATGTGTGTGTGTATATGGGGTATAGGTTATATGGAGGGGTGTTTAGGTTTAGTGGACGGTGTATATATATATATATATAATATATATTTAGGTTTATAATGGGGCGTGTTCAGGTTTAGTGGGTGTTTCAGTATATATATATATATATATGTGTTTAGGTTTAATATATATGTGTGTTTGATATAGGTATATATTTAGGTTTTAGTGGGGAGTGTGTTTAGATTTCTTGGGTGTGTGTTTAGCTGTAGTAGGATCCTTGTGTTTAGGTTTAGTGGAGATGAATTTAGGTACAGTCGGGGTGCATTTAGGTTTAGTGAGGGTTGTGTTTAGGTTTTGTGGGTGGTGTGTGTTTACGTTTAGAGGGAGTTGTGTTTAGGTTTAGTTGGAGGGATGTTTGGGTTTAGTGGACGGTGTGTTTAGGCTTAGTGGAGGAGTGTTCTGTTTTAGTGGGGGTGTGTTTAGGTTTAGTGGGGGAATGTGTGTAGGTGTAGTGGGGTGTGTTTTGGTTTAGTAGTTTAGTGGGGGTGTTTCAGTTAAGTGGGGGTGTTTGTCTAGGTTTAGTGGTGATCTGGTTATGTTTATTGGTGGATGTGTGTAGGTTTAGTGGTGGATGTGTTTTGGTTTAGTTGGAGCGTGTTTAGGTTAGTAGGGAAATGTGTTCAGATGTAGTCTCAGCGTTTGGCCTTTGGCCTAAATTCTATATTCTATATTCTTCATGTGTTATTCATATGTAAAGAAGTATTATTATTATTATTATTATTATTATTATTATTATTATTATTATTATTATTATTATTATTTTTTGTCTTAACTGACTTTTAACTTGTCATCCTGCAAAAATACAAAAAAATTCACGTTTATATCCTAGTAATTATCTCAACAACTTTAACCGTAAACAGAGCGTCCAGTTTGTAATTGCTTTGATTAGTGCTGTAAAAGGAAGCTGATTGGTAATTACTTCCGAAGCCTGCTACATCCATTCCATATCACAGATTTGTGTGAAGCCAGGTACCAGAAAAAGGAGAAAGTCAAAATCTATTAAAAACAAACAATTAGGGAGTTGATTGGATAAACAGGATTACGGGAACACCAGCGATAGAACTGTAGGTCAGCTGCAGTGGAAGTCTTTGTCTCCGTAGATTTGAGACAAATCCAATATGCCATTAAGTAATGTTGTTCTTGGTTAATCTTGTTAGAGTTGTGGCTATGCATATCGATAATCGATAGTTTTTCGTCCTTGGTTACACATGCACATACATACAGACATTATATATATATATATATATATATATATATATATATATATATATATATATATATATATATATATATACATATACAGTATATGTATATGTATATAGATGTAGATATATATTTATATATATATGTATAGATATAGATATATATTTATATATATTATACATAGATATAGATATATAAATATATATAGATATATATGTATATATACATATTCATATGTGTGTATATATATTTATATATATGTATATATATATATATGTCTGTATATACATACATATTTATATATATATGTATATGTATGTATATACAGTATATATGTATATATATATATGTATGTATATATATATATATAAATATAAATATAAAGATATATATACATCTATATATATATATATATATATATATATATATATATATATATATATATATATATATATATATATATATATATATATATATATATATATATATAGTAATATTTATGTATGGATACGGGTGTCACCTCTCCCTGTAGCACAAAATGTACAGGATATTCCGGCTGAAATTATTCATCTCCTATGACCATTGGTTTCTGAATATCATCTTTCCTAGCTTTGGGAGACTCATGTAGAGCCCTTTTCACACAGCCATTTACTGTCAGTCCCAGTGTCGATGAGTTTCTGTTCCCCTCATACTTCCTTTTCCTTTTTAAAACTCGTCTCTTCCACCCTCTACACTGCCTTCTGTACGATAACCTGAGACTAACATAGGTTCCCCTCCACCTCGTCTTTTCCCCTGGAAGAAAGTCATTGCCATACAGGTGACTTCCTTGTAGGTAAAGATACAGTAGAATCAGAGGCAATTTCTCAGACGAATGCATATTTACACGCTTTGCCAAGGAAGAATCTTGTAGAATTCTTATACATACATACATACATAAGAAACTTAGGGCTGTACCCTTTTGGCGTCACCCCTTCGAAAGGGGATGAAAGACGTAAGATACAGTGAATTTGTTTTCATACATTTCTAAGTTACGAATGGGGAAACAGGTATGGTTATTTTATAATTCAGTATTTCGTGCAGTTATCGTCAAGTCCAAACTCAAAGTGACGCTTCTTTGGCGAGGGTTCCGCCAGTTCTGAATCAGGGAAAAACTTCCCTTCCAACTCTTTCGGTTTCGGAACCATTCGCCTTACCTTTACCTGGGATAATCCTATTTTGTTCAGAATCTCTCTCTCTCTCTCTCTCTCTCTCTCTCTCTCTCTCTCTCTCTCTCTCTCTCTCTCTCTCTCTTTTCTTGCACACTTAATTTTATATGCGTTTGACCCTGTCTCTTTCTCTTCCTCTCCCTCTCTCTTCTTGCAGATTTAACTTTATATGCTGTTGACTCTCTCTCTCTCTCTCTCTCTCTCTCTCTCTCTCTCTCTCTCTCTCTCTCTCCTTGCAGATTTAATTTCATATCTCTCTGATTATCTCTCTCTCTCTCTCTCTCTCTCTCTCTCTCTCTCTCGTAGTGTTATCATAAATTTTTGCCCCTGCACCCACATACACACAGACTCATTACAGGATTTCTATATTGCACCACTGCTCTATTTCTGACCATGCAAGATATATTTCTTTATCGGACGTTTTAATTGGAATGCAGTATCTCATATAATCCTCAAATAATCACTGGTATCAACCAGCACACATGGTGCTCACTTTTCCTCAAGCACGAGAATATAACTTTCAGAAGGTTTAAGGTTATTCAAAATGTTTCATCAGTACCGGAGTTGAAGAACAAGATTTTTTCTCTTTGTCAAGAGCACAGCCAGGGTAAAAGTGAGAGGTATAATACGAAGAACAGTTCCATTGGTAAACAAAAAATAAATTAAGCTAGAATGTCATCATCCGAAAACAAGTTCAATTGCAATTTCTGAAACCACCCATAATTTCCTTTTCAGTTCAGGATCTTTTTGCCACTTTATATGGACTCCCTAAAGTTCACAAGAATGACATTCCCCTTCGGCCAATACTTGCCGCTTACAGCTCGCCTAATTTTGAAATAGCTAAGTACCTTGTTCCCCTTCTCAGTCATACCACGAGTAACCGTTTCTCCTTGCAAAATTCTTCTTTTGTCCCTGATATTCTTGAGGAAAATTCACATACATATATGGTTAGCTTTGATGTTCAGTCCCTATTTACTAATGTCCCTGTTTTCGAAAAAAATTGATATCCTCGGAAAATGATTCCCTACCCCGAATACCATTTACCACGGTTTTACCAGAAATAATTTTAAAAACCCTTGGAACTTTCGGTCATAGATACACATTTTTTTTTAATGGGAAAGTTTATACGCAAATAGATGGCATAGTTACGGGCTTCCCCTTAGGAACTTCTTTCGCTGATATTTTTATGAGTCATTTAAAAGAACAATTCTTTGATCAGTACCCAGATACTTTTAAATCCATATTTTATAGACGGTATGTAGATGGCACGTTTTTACTATTTACTGAAGAATGTCATGCCCAGTTGTTTTTAGATTTTATCAGCTCTTTTCATCCTAATATTACGTTTACCATGGAAAAGAAAGTAATGGCCGCATTTCCTTTTTAGATATTTTGGTCTCTCGTTCTGAGGGAAATTTTGTAACTGGTATTTTTAGAAAGAAAACGTTTACCGGCCTTGGCTTGAACTCTTTTAGCCATTGTCCCCTTGTTTTCAAGGCTAATTCCTGTAGAACTCTTATTCATAGAGCCTTTTCGCTTTGCTCTAACTGGAATAACTTTCACTGGGAAGCTAGGTTTTTAGAGACGTATTCTTCTTAACTGTTATCCCTTGAACTTGTTCAATAGAATCATGAAAGAATGTTTAGACGATATTTTTAAGCCAAAAAACTGTAATTTGCACTGTATCTATAAAGACAATGTATGTTTCTCTACCCTTCACAAACAATTCTGTCTTAATCAAACGTAAATTATTGTCACTCTAGATCCATCTGTATCATATGTTGACTTCAGATTTACTTTTAATAACCCTCTTCCAATTAGAAGGCCGTTTCGCTCTAAAGACACCCTCCCTAATTTGATGCGCACCTCTATAGCTTACAAGTTTAATTGCCTTAAGTGTAATTTTGGAACTTAGGATACGTGGTCTGTACCAAGCGCCTACTTAAGGTACGCATCGACTCTCATAGGGCTGTCAGCCATCGTACTGGTTTGTAGCTCATTGACAAAATCGACCGAATGAAAGATAATAATTAACTGCTTGATTTAAGAAATAATAATGTCTGCAATATTATAACGTCTCCTGTTCCTCCTTAAATTAAGGTTTTCTAGAAACGACATAACCAATTATAATTATATATATATATATATATATATATATATATATATATATATATATATATATATATATATATATATATATATATATATTATACATATATATTTGTGTGTATATATACTCGTGTGTATATATTTATATATAGAGAGAGATAGATAAATAGATAGTTATAGAGTATGTTCACTTTTTCTCAAGCTCGTAAAAAAAGAGACAAAATCATATTGAGAGAGAGAGAGAGAGAGAGAGAGAGAGAGAGAGAGAGAGAGAGACTGTTTAGAATCATAAAAACAGCATTAATCGTTCAGGATGTACTGAAGGTTACGGAAAGACTTTCTTAGGCACAACAAGACACAAGTATGAAAATCAATCTGGTAATCACACTCACCATGTGGTACTTCAACGTGGCTGGATTAGGGGGGCGTTAGCTTTAGCTGTTTCCTCTAAGTTAAAAGTTAAGTATACCTTAGTTTAACCAGTATATATATATATATATATATATATATATATATATATATGTGTGTGTGTGTGTGTGTGTGTATAATATATAAATATATATATATATATATATATATATATATATACATATATATATATATATATATATATATAAATATATATATATATATATATATATATATATATAGAGAGAGAGAGAGAGAGAGAGATAGAGAGAGAGAGAGAGAGAGAGAGAGAGAGAGAGAGTTAAGTTAAGATACCTTAGTTTAACCAGACCACTGAGCTGATTAACAGCTCTCCTAGGGCTGGCCCGAAGGATTAGATTTTTTTTACGTGGCTAAGAATCAACTGGTTACCTAGCAACGGGTCCTACAGCTTATTGTGGAATCCGAACCACATTATAACGAGAAATGAGTTTCTATCACCAGATATAAATTTCTATAGAACTGCTGTTTCCTCTAGCTATGTATTGAGACATATGAGCAAAAGCAAGGAGTCTTGTGTTCATTGTTGCCAGAAGCTTCATTATGCATGACGAAAATCATCGAGGTAATTTTTATTAAAAGCCGGACAGTGAAACAGGTAGGAATGGATAAGCACCCAGTAACGAGAAGGGACCACGTTAAGTCTCCAGAAGAAAGAATCACGGCACAGATGAGTAAAAAGTAGGAAGAGAGGTCAAAAATGGGTCAATAAATGAAAGTTAAGGATAGCATCAAGAAAAAGTAAATAAGAAGAGAACTTAGAGTACGCCGTAAGGCATGGACTAGAAAGAACTGCACAGTTTAAGTCTTGAAGATTGGAGTAAAATTATAATAGCAATGATTCGATCTAAAAGGTTAAACTGAAGAAAGAGGCAAGAATATACAAATTAACTATTACATAATGGGGAGGTGGGAATGCAACATAGGCTAACAATAAATGTTGTCAGCGTAGGCCTTGTTTATAATGATGGTAGCTAATATGAAGTGTCAGTGATTGATGGTGACCGTTGCCCTTAGACAGTGAATGTGATAAGAAGAAAACAGACAACATAACAGAAATATTGATTATTGATATCTTTCCTTTTCATGTCGCAATTCATCCGGCTGCCTTACCTGTTATCTTGAAAAAATTCTTTGGAAATGTTTATACTTCGACTAGATGTATAAAACTTTGCCTGTTTTTATCTCTTACAAAACAGTTTAGTGAAGGGTTATAAAATTAATTTATACTGTAAACAAAAGCATAAATACTTGTCAACAGTTGCTTACATTTGCTCCATACATAGGCTATACACATACAGACACTCACACACACAAACACATGTGTATATATATATATATATATATATATATATATATATATATATATATATATATAATACACATGTGTATATATATATACATACATATTTGTTATCCGTGTAGACACCCCGGGATTATGTACGTAATCAACGGATAGGTTTGCTGAAAGCAAATGGGTGTTACAGACTAGTACACACACAAACAAAGCCACTCCAACATCTAAAAAACATAACAGACACCTCACACGTCTCGAACTGTCGGCCTACCCGCTCACGTCTCCTCGCTGTTGGGAGAAAGGGAGCTGGGGATTTGGCACGATACATATACACGTGCTACCGGGGTCTAAGCGATGTCAGGCAGAGGAGCCGATCGAGGCTACGGCCTACCCCAACGCCAAATCAAAGTCCTTCAAAAGAAGGCATCGTGCTTACCCCATATGAAAAATGGGAAAGAGCACGTTAAACGAAGAAGAAGATTTGTCGCGCGCGCCCGAGAGAGAGAGAGAGAGAGAGAGAGAGAGAGAGAGAGAGAGAGAGAGAGAGAGAGAGAGAGAGAGTCAGTCTTACAGATAAATTCCTATGATGGATATAGTTATCGAAGATTGCTGAGAGACTGCCGAGAACCAGTCTGGATATCTTACTCTGTTGATATGAACCGATTGGTTGAATCTTTGCTGAGGATATGGTTTTGGAAAGAAGAGCCCTACTGAGAAGTTATTTATTCATTATTCATTACTGACAAAATCTATATGATGGATATTCGCTGATTTTTTGGTTACTTATATGATAATAAGAAATGTGATGAAGTTGGTTCGAAGGGACATGTAGTAAAATATGCAGTAATGGAACGGAAAGGAAACAGGAAAATAAAATTGAACAAAAACGTAATTAAATACGAATACATGAAAACAACAGCAACAAGTGGTAAGAATAAAATTTGGATAAAAGACGGTTTAAAAAACTGGAATAGAGCATAACGATTTCAAAACTTAGTCATTTAGAAAGAAGTGGGAAAAGACTTACAATATCGCCATTAAGAATATTAAATTGTAGGAAAAAAGAATAATTCCGTGTAAATAATCCGGTACCTCCACGTTACGTGGGAAAACGACATAGGGTGACAATGAATCTTGTCAGCATAGGACTTGTTTATAATGACGGCGTGACTAATGCGAAGTGTTATCAGGTATGATCCTACAATGACAAATGATGCCCTCGCTCGTAGGACACCCTATGTGATAACAAGGGCAAGTACATTACATAAAAGACGTATTGATTGTTGGTGTTCTTTCTTTCATATCGTTGTGCCTCGTATAATTTCTACTTTTTGTTTTAATAGAATTCTTTCTCATTTACATATTTTGAGTTTCATCACGTCTTACAAGACATAGCAATAAAGTGAAACAAATGATCTCTACAGTGAGCAGATACGCAAAGAAAAATGTGTGACTATGTATATTTATAAGGTACATTAACCTTTTAACTTCTTAACTTCGTGGTGCTATTTGGATACATTAGTCAAAGTAAGGTAGAACCCAATCGAGGGATACAATAATCTTACACCTTCCATGGCAGGATTCACACCAATGACGTTATAACACACCACGCCACTACGAAGAGGAATATAAGTCTAGTTCAGTTCATCCACACGTAAAAATCTAGTTCAGACTGACTTTTTAGTAGAGCTTAAAACGAGCATTCTCACCCAAGGTATCATACACACTGACATGAGAAATATAGGAAAAATTTGAGTTATTAAGAATCACACAAGAATAATACGATTGCAAGTGTTGGCGATGGTTAGTTATTTTACATGAACAATTTTCCTGGATGAAAATGAATGCCTAGCAATAATATTTGCAGTAAATAGGTTTCATCTGTACCTGTATGTGGTAGATTTCGTAATATAAATACTTTCACTATGCTAAATAATTTGCTTTCCGCTTACCCGACACTTTCATCACTCGAAACTGTAATTGTGAGTTGCAATCTTTTGCTAACGACTAAAATAGCGAGCGTCACCAAGTAATAAATCTTCCTCATATATAGAAGATTCTCAGGGAAATGAAATCACTAAAATCACTCCTATGGCTTGTTACCCTAAAACAATGCACCTTGTATTTGGATAATTTATTCATATTTTATATTTATATTTGTTGCTTTATTAATTTATTTTTTCTTTCTTTTTTTAATAACAGGTCTTTCTGTATTTCCTGTTATCTTCTGTAACTTCTTTCAAATGAACACCATATTCTTTGAAAGCTTGTATTTCAAGTTAGTGGCTCCTGTAAGCTCGTTCCACTTGAATAGGGGGTTTATCTTGTAAATTAATAATAATAATAATAATAATAATAATAATAATAATAATAATAATAATAATAATCTAGCAGACGACGTAGGGAGTGTGTCAGTGCCCTATGAGAACTCTAAGGGGATCACACGCCAGACATGACTTAGCTGCTCGGCTATGATAAGAGTTGAGAACCGATTAAGAGGACCCCTAGAAAATAGGGCAGCTAAATTGGCTTTCCATTTTGGAATAGGGTTGAATGGTGAAGGAGGCGTATATTTGAAAGAAGCTCCCGGTATGAAATATTGAAATTATGCACTATTTCGTATATATACATATATATAATGTATATAATGTATATATATACTATATATATATATATATATATATATATATATATATATACATATGTATATTATATATATATACTGTATATATAATGTATGTATATATACATATATATATATATATATATATATATATACATACATATGTATATATATATATACATATAATGTATGTATATATATATATATATACATATATATATATATATGTATATATATACATATACATATATATATATATATATATATATATATATATATATATATATATATATATTTATATCTGTATGTAATTGTAATAGCCACATTGCCCTCTGAACTTCTCGAATTCTTCACGCTTTTTTGGATACACTTGTCGCTACAAAGCCTTAAGATCCAAGTGCAAGAAATTGAAATGGTTGAGATGTCTGGTAGCGGGAAACGAACCTGCGTCACCATAATCATAAAATCACAATGAAGTTACGCTGCTGACCTGACCACAAAAAGGATAAAAGTCTATAGCCTCTCCTACATACATATACCCATCTTTTTCAGATATATTTTTAGGGCTGGAATAGACCCATCCTCACCGTCGTAGGCAAGTGGGCAATCGTTTTTATTGCTTTTTAGACTGAACTTTATATGTAGAATCTGCTGGTCACTTTTTACCAGATACATATTTGATTGTAATAGCCACAATGCCCTCTCAACTTTTCAAATTCTTCAGGCTTTTTTAGTGAAGATGGGTCTATTCCAGCTCTTATAAGTATATCTGAAAACGACAGGTATATGTATGTAGGAGAGACTATAGAATTTTATCCCACTCGTGGTCAGGTCGACGACGTAACTTCGTTGTGATTTTATGATTATGGTGATGCGGGTTCGTTTCCCGCTACCAGACATCTCAACCATTTCAATTTTTTGCGCTTGGATCTTAAGGCTTTGTAGCGACAAGCGTTTCCCAGAAAGCGCGAAGAATTCGAGAAGTTAAGAGGGCATTGGTGCTATTAATTACAATTACATATGTACCTGGTAAAAAGTAACCTGTAGATTTTACATATATAGACTATATGTGTATATATATGCTTCTCAAGTACACGCTGCACTTATAATTTTAAAAATGTGTCTAGTTTTAGCGCCTTTCCTTTGTCTACAATTACTAGTATATTCCAAACAGAAACAAAAGCAAAAGGTATAACTAAACGGAGCCATTTTCAGATAACAACGATATTGCTACAAGAATATCCTGGGTATTTGCGAAAAAACATAACGGCCATGCAATTTGGGAAAAGGTTCTTCCTGACAATTCTACTTATCCATTGACCTGTCCACATCGTTATTCCGTTGCGGTATGTTGCCGGAAGTTTAGATGCACACCCACACACATAGACACATATACTCATACATACATACATACTGTACTGTACATATATGTATGTATGTGTGTATGTATGCAATATATGAATATATACATAAACATATACCGTATATATATGTCTATATATATATGAAATGTTTTATCACACCGTGATTTATATACAATCATGAAGCTGCAAATGTCGTTTAATATCCAATTCACGCTACTTCGGAAATATCCCCGATGGGGGAATTATCACGAAGGGGAATTTATAAGTGATAAATGGATTGGTACTGCCGGGTCTATTCCCGAAGTAGCGTGAATTGGATATTAAACGATATATTTGTATATATATATGATATATATATATATATATATATATATATATATATATATATATATATATATATATATATATATATATATATATATATATATACATATATAAATGATTTGGTATGATCAATATTGATAACGTTATAGGCTCATCTTGAACTTTTTTTATACTCTAATTGGCACAAACGGGTTAAATCTCTTGAGATTTAACGAATATTCTCTCGTTTTATCCATGATTCTCTCTGATGTATTCCATGGAAAGGAATGATAATTTTCAGTACCTTAATCATCGATAAAGCAGAAGTCACTATAAAATTATTCACGGCAAGGGTTATATAATCGTAACGGAGACTTAATTTTCTTATGTACCAGAAAGTTATTAAACGAATGGCTACGAAAACTGTAGTAACACAACAATTTTCAATCAGTGAAAAAAAAAAGATGTTGATTATTGATGTCCTAAAGTAGGTTATGTCATTTAAGCCAAATTTTTTTTTTTTTTTTTGCGATGCACTTTGGGCGGAATTCAAATACTCAGAATGTTAGATTTTAAGTTTTAAGTAATTTTCATCAATATAAGGTCCTGGAGTAAGAAGTACGGGTAGAAAAAGGTAATTCTTAACCAATATTTTGAGGAGTTTCAGGAATATTTAGCCTTTTATATGCAAAAAGTACCCCTCTCGAAGGATAATTTATAAACAATATCCTTTAGTGATCATATGTTAGTTGAAATACGTTGTTACAATGCATTCACGTCATGAATTACTTTAAACTTATTAGCCAATGCACGCATAATTAACGAATTTTGTTTCAGAAAACTATTGATGAAAATATGGAGGATATGGATAGGTGTCAGAAGAGAGTAGGTTGCAGCTTGACTTGGGAAAGGCAAAAGATTATCCTGGATTAAAAAATATTGGGTAATAATAATACGAGAGTATATCTATTGAAGTATTAGAACAAGGATATGTAACCAGATTAGACTGTATATAAGTATATATAAATGATTCTCGGCTACCAGTCGAGAGGGGCAGGGTTCAAATCCCGCCGCTCACTGATGGCTCGGATTGCGCCACTGCAAGAATCCGGCAGCCCGTCAACCTGACGGTCCGAAAAAACCCGAGAGGTTCAGTAGGAGAACAGGTACCAGCCATCTGGCTGGGGAGTTAAACAGTGAGTCTAGCGACACACTGGCCACATGTCATAGGCATTGAGACCTGTCCCCCACAGGCTGTCGGCCCAAGAAACAGGAGGTCAGATGATGTCTGAACCAGCTATTAGTGTGAGTTAGTACAATGGGCACTTCAACAAAGGTTTCCAAAACTAAAGATATTCTATTAAATAACTGATGAATGAAGTTCCCAAACTTTCTGTTGACCTCAAGTAAGAAAATGTTCACTGAAACTAGATGAATCTGATGTACAATGTGGGGAATAAAGTAGAATTTTTTTTTAGCAGAGATCTGTTGAAATATGCATTGCAATGAAAGAGGAGAGGGGAGGAAGAATAACCGAAGCTATGAACTTCTTTGGTGAAGGGGACTTGTAATACATGTTTAGTTTTCTAAGTCTGAACAGAAACAGAGAAACATAAAAAGCATTCCTGTGACACCTAATATGGACAAAGGGAATTGAAGCACCGCCGTTTTGTTCATATATCTGTGCTCTTTTTTGCGCTTTTTTAAATCCTCCTTTATCTTTGCTCCTTATTCCCACATTTCCTATTGATTAGCAGCATGGTTGAAGACGAATTTAGTTGACCGTATTCTTACTTCATATGATAAAAATTTACTAAATAATTATTGCCATATACGCTTCACGAATCGTTGTTCATTTCATGAGCATAAATGGATATCAGCTTTATGTAACTCACTGTATGGGCTGCTTGCTCGAGCTACAAACCGTGATAACACAAAACCG